>NW_014569639.1:522253-525297 GCF_001313835.1 Polistes canadensis
TTTTTTTTTTTTTTTATCTTTTTTTCTTCTTTGAGAAATATTAATCCAGCCACTAGTGAGAGCGAACCCAACGCATTACGAGTGAAACGATTAAAAAAAAAATCTTCTTAACAAACTCCACTTTCGTAGATTTTAAAATAACTTTTTAGAAGATAATTTTTTACTTTCTTCTCGTTATATACGAAGGAGTCTTCTTTTTACTATTTTTAACGATAGAGAGTGATATCTATATACTTGTTCATTGGATGAGTGGCAACTTGATCACCAACGAGACATCCCCATAGCCAACTTACAGGGGGTATACTCGATTTCGACGAAAAGAAAAAGAAATAACAACCTCTTTCCTTTTTCTTGTTTTTTTTTAATTCTTCCTTTTATACCGGGGTCCTTAGGTTAAGAGCCACTTAACCTATAGAATGATTCGTCCCTGACATTACCTATATAAGATGAGAGAGAGAGAGAGAACAACTCGTCGTTACTACCTTAGAATCGCCTGTAAACTTTCTTCCGCTTTAACTTCGATAACTTTGCATCATGCAAGGTCGTAACCTGAATGCAACCGTGCAGATACATTAAATCTCACCAAACTTTTGCAACAAACACACACACACACACACAGACACACATACACCATACTTGTTGTAAACCTTGTTCTTGTCGATACCATCAAATCTTTCCAATAGATTCAAGACCGTATTAACACTGTCTTCGGTAACAATTGATAATACTGTTATGCGAAGCTTAAACAGCAAAGGGGAAATAGAATTGGCGTGATCGATAATAATAATATCTTGTATTCATCAGTGGATTCGATAAAAGAGAATTTTCAATGAAAAATATCATCAAAAGCACTCAGCTAATTATAACAGTCGGCCATCCAAAAGATAAAGGATAGGTAATACGTAGAATACAGTAAATGTAACAGAGGAAAATGTAATCTATCATATGATATATACTATCGGTCAACGTTATTTGAACAACGGTGTTGAGAGAATTTAGTTATGCTTTAATATACGATATATAATATACGATCAATCTATCTAGTGGGAATTAAAATTGAAATAAAGAAATAATTAAAGAAATAAAAATAAATAGAGATAAATAAATATATGAAATATACGGTGGAAAATAAAATTGAATTGAAGCATTTTGAATGCTTAAATTGAAATATATTTCATTGAAATATACGAAAGAAAATAAGCTTGATATTTTCTCTCGTTCGTTCGTTCGTTCATTCGTTTTAAAGTTCAATTTCGATCCTCTACGTTTAGTTTCGTAAGAGACTGCTGCTGCTGCTTTTAGTTGATTCAAGAAGTCCGATGTGGGTTGTTAAATATTTACCGAGTGGTAACGAGGCGGTCACTTATCGTACTCGGAGATTATGCTAGGAACATTGTTCACGATAATGAAAAGGAGATGGACTTCTCTCACGTATAACATAACTCTTTCTCTTTTGGTATATCTACACGTACAGTTATACGTTTGTGGATACATGTAACTACATAGGTCTAACATATATATACATATACATATACATATATATATACCTGTCTATATAAAGATAGATATACGTATATATCTGCTTTATTCCCGATGAAAAGAGAGGTAAAGTGAAACGAGCGAACTAAGAGAAAGATTATAACGACGCTTCCGGAAGTGGTTCTCTTTTTCGCTTTGTAACGACGCTAATGTATTCCATTGAGGATGGGCACCACACCAGTAACCCAACAACAAGGACCCCCCCAGCCGCCATGTTTTGAATAATGGACGACGACCGGTCCGGTTCTTCCTCCGTAGTCACGGATTTGTGCTTGTGATATAGGATGGGTATGGTGCCACCCGATCCAAATTGTTCCGACTGCTGCACTATTTAAAATGCTAAAGACCCTTCTGGACTCCGAAAGTAGGAGCGTCAAGAGCAAAGGGATTTACCTCGCGGATCATTCCCAGGATCGTAGGAAGGTACGACGAAGGGTCAGAGAGAGAAAAAATGAAAAAAAAAGAAGCTGTAAGAACGCAACCCTACCGGATCATAAATTTCATCCGGTTGTAATGAAAAACTTATGCTTTTACGCGTACGCGAGAGAAAAAAAAATGCTTAAGGCAAGTAATTAACTTGCGATCTTACGGTATAATCATTGAGAATCATTTGATATTAAACTGTATAACGAAAGTTTATGAATATATATTGGAATTTAAGTAACGTGACGTTAAAAGTACAAAGTTGGGTGATAACGTAGGCGTGTCTGAATATGTTTCGCGTATTCTTTAAAGAGAACAAAATATAGTTTCTTATTGGAATATTTATACGTACACGATAGTAACATTGTAATAAATTCTCTCTTTTACCGTTTATAAATCATAATAAAACAAAACGTCACAACTTCGGAAAACATATAAATTTGTTAGTTATTTATTTATCCGTCCCCATCCCTAGGGTCTTATAAGTAAAGCTATGCATATGTCTTTCCAAGACACTGTCCAAGACAACCACCCCCCTCACCTCCCCAGCCCCGTCCAAGACAGCGATCAATTTTTCACATTTTCGCGTTCATTTATTTTTCATGCCCAATAGTGATGGCGTTTCTTCGAAAACGGAACGAGACCATCGGGATGGGGAGGGGGGAGGGTCGCATCAATTATATAAAAATGATAAAAAAGAATTCTTTATTTGTTCCAAGTAATATAACGTATTCTTTTTTCGAGCGAGATAAACGTGGTCGGATATTGGAAATTGGCTCGTAAAAACGGAATCATCGCGAATAATTAGAACAACCATGACACAAACTGAGAACAAAAAATATGGCGGCTGGTAATCGGAACGAAAGGATACTCGAATGTGGTCCACCAAGTACCACCAATCCTGAATAAAAGTGCAAAAAGGGAAATAGGGCTACCGGAAGTCGTGGATAGCCCGCTATTAACCGTTTATCTTGGCCGTACTTCCTAAATGTATTTCGGGCTAAACAAAAGCTAGAAAATACAACAGAGCGAACCGCGAACCGCGAACTCGTTCCTATTCCCCAGCCCCCCAGCCCCCCGCC
>NW_014569639.1:525342-563966 GCF_001313835.1 Polistes canadensis
CGCCCCCCTCTCCCACCTCCCCGCCTTTTCTGGACACTGACTGCGACCCTTTGTCTAAAGGAAACGCAATTTAGTTTGGCAAGAAACTTCCGTATATCGTTAGAGGAGAGATAGTGGGAAAAGGGAGAAGGGGCAAAGGGGAAAGGGGTAAGGGGGAGGGGGAATAACATCTCGATTGGATTATCTGCGTGTATGTGAAAACGTTTGGTACACTGTTGGTATGGACGATAAGCAATCCCAATGGAAAATCCCGACTCGTAGTCGAGTAACATAATTGTTGAAATTGAGTTTTCCAACGTTGTAATACAATCGCATGGTATCCTTTCCTTTAATACCAGGTCAGTGTCGAGAATTAAGAGCTTAACTAAACGTTTAATCGATAAATGCAAAGTTAGGAAGAAGAAAAGAATGAATGAGAAGGTGTACGCGATTCATTAAAAGAATTATAATTTATTAAACCGAGAAGTTATCTTATTTTTTTTTTTTTCAAAGACGTCGGTCGTTACGTTCATCCGAGTGAACGTGATTTAATTGAAATGTAATTTTTGTATTATAAGATAAAAGTACCTAAATAATTATTGTTACGTAGATTATTATATCTCGTAGGTAGGTAAGTTCATTTAACGCAATTGACTAACGTAATCACAAGGACCTTTGATAATTGTAGTTTGTCTGGTTAAAGGACAAAATTCTATCGTAACGGTACGTCAGCCAAAAGCAATTTTTCTTATACACCTTTTACTTTACTCGATTTATCTTTTTCTTTTTACTTTTTTTTCATTATAATAAGTAACAACATAAATTGCTCTTTTACGAGAAGAATTTTAATTTTCTTTTCACGACACATAAAGAAAGCGCGTAAGCTTCTTTGGTTAAATAATAAATGTGGCATCGTAAAAGAAAAGAAAAAGAAAAAAAATCGGAAAATAGCGATCCTAGTATGCTTTATATTCAAAAGAACAACTGACGAACCCATGCGCATCATTTTTTCTATTTTCTCGATTTTATTTCAAATAAAATACCTTATTTAAAGTTCGAATTCCGAGTATCGAATAATCCGATATTTCGAAAACTATTACGAAAGCTATTACTCTTACTGCAATATAGATATATATCTCTAAGAAACGTATACCAAAGGAAGAAGTATTTTAGCAAAATTCAAAGAGACACCTATCTTGAGTATATCGGCAAAGTAAATCTTAAAGATAGTTAACCCGTTATAGATGATTTCGACGCTTAGGTAAAATCCGGGCGTGATTTCATGGTTAGAGAGGAGAGTATATACGATGCATATTTAGATTGATCTTGGATGTATTCGGAGCGTAATGCGAGGATGAGGATGAGCAATACCTGTATTTACGTACAAAGGGTTCCTCATAATGCCGGCAAAGTGTGTTTGAAAGTAGTAGCAGCACTACCAAGCCCAGTATGAGAAAGTCGGCCATCGATTAAAACGCGCATCCGCAAAAAAGACGCTCAAAAAGGATTGGCCGTGAGAAAATAAACTACGATTGTCGTTTCTACCTCTGTGATATACCTACCAAATATTTTTCTAAATACATTTATTTCTTTTACAACAAAATTCTTTAATATCGATTTTTGTTCTTTCGCATCTCTTCAATGATTTTCATCGTAATAATAATAATAATCTCGCGACAACGTATACAATTTTCTCTTTTTTTACGAAATCTCGCGTAAGAAAATGATCAGTAAATAATATGTAAATTCATTTTTTCCTAGGAATCGTTTGATCATTCCTAATGAATCGAAAAGAAAAACGAACGAACAACAAAAACACAGGACGAGCAATATATTTCAATTTCTCGTCAAAAGTAAAAAAAAAAAAAGGTTGGGATGGGTCGTCTGGTTTATTTGCATTTCTTCTCTCCGTTATGATGAGCCATTAAACGAGCAAATGATAGTACGCTAAGGTATACAAAATGAAGCGTCACAGGGTAAAATCTACTCGTAAATCATTTCCACGGGTTATCATTTTTCTTCTTTTTATCCCCCTCGTTTTGCTCTTTATCCTGTTCCAGTTACCACATTTCACCTCGGCGGACAAAATCCACAGCGTACCATTATCATTACGTATTTTCTTTCTTTCCTTTCATTTTCCTTTTTTTTCTTTCTTTTTTTTTTTTTTCCTGATATAACATCGCGAAGGGATAAGGCGTATTTCGCATTTCGCAAATGTATGCAATAATGGATACCAAGTTAAGGTTGACGATGATTTTACGAGAAAATAGTTTATAACCGTTGAATACAGCATTTCCTCTTATACTAAAGTTGTACTTTGGTTTTGACTCTACCTACCGAAGCCCATTGTATTCTAACTTGCCACGAAACGAGAGTAGAAATTGTTATGTATGTATGTATCTATCTATATATGTATATACGTACGTACATTTCCGTTGTTATAACACCGTTGTAATGTATCGTACTATAAATATTTAATTAAGTCATTAGCATTATGGATAAATATTACAAATATCTTTCAACTTACGTATTCAACATCAATCTCATTTCGTTTTCGTTTTGTTATCTCTCATATGTATCTCATTTTTATTAAAAATTATTAACAAATGTATTAAATATAAAATCGCGCGTATATGTGATGCGAAGATAAAATAATACCGAGTTTCCGTCATTAAATTTTTAGCCAGTTTGTTATAAAATGTTAATGTAAATTTTAATAATCGCAATCGGATAGATTTGAAATTCAACATTGATCGATATGCTTGATAACTGCAACGAATCCTACATACAACATTTATGACAAGTTTTTGCGTTAAAGGAGCAAAAAAAAAGAAACTGATATCATTACGAATACATCTCGAGTATAATATATTATATAATATGATATGATATCTCTTTTTATAATAATATATATATGATATAAGAGATAAATCATAAAATATATATATATATACGTGTTTGTAGTATATAATATGTTGGTATAGTGTTATATATACAATCATACCCATAAAATCGCAGATAGCAACGTTATAGAATTTCGTTGTGTGCTAATACATCTACACATATATATATATAATAAACATAAATCGAGATATAGGACAGGGAATCAATCGATCGATTTAAAACGAATTCATTCGAGAGTTACGTTCTCGTATAATAACTAATATGAAAATTCTTGTCGTCTGGATTCTTGATGGTAAAAAAGAATAAAAAACTAGCAAAGAAAGGAGAACATGGAGTACGAGAAGAAGAAGAAGAAGAAGAAGAAGGAATCGTCTTTTCGAATGGAAAGAGGTTGGATTAAGAAAATCCAATGTTTCACCACACGTGAAATAGGTCAGATCGTAAAGGCCACAACGTGGGAGTCATCAGTGTTTTATTTTAAGCACGAAATATGCGAAATTCAACACCTTTTTCTCTCTTTTCGGATGTTGGACGGGGAGGAAAGGAAGAGTAAGATAATATTCCTATATTCCTAGAACACGATTTTAGGTCAGAACTTTTATCTCCAAATCCTAGAAGCTGACAAAAAAAAAAAGAAAAAAAAAAGGAAACGTGGGAAAAACGCGTTAGAAGATTTTCGAAAGGAAAAAAAGTTTCTACTATCTTATTCATTCGTGATAAGATTGATAGGACAGTTTAAAAAGGGTTTGAAAATATCGATGAACGATATAAACGTGAGTCGCGTGTTACGAATAGAGAAAGAAAAAAAAAAAAAAAGAAAAGAAAAAAGAAAAAACGGTTCGAGTTTTAACCTAACGACCGATAATAGTCTAGATCTAATTATAAATTAACGTGGGATTATTATATATATATATATGTATACTTATAACATCGTCGTCTTCGTTGACGTACTGTTTCATAGTGAATGCACTCGATGTTAATAGGAAGGATTCTCATCAATGACGTTAATGCAAGAGAAATCTGGCTTGATCGTGTACTCCTATGTCTCGAAACCTATCGACTTCAAGGACGTATAATCCATATCAAGATACGTGAAGCATTTCTAACATAACTATACATATAACGACAAGAATCTATTTACTTCGGCAAATTCTAATAGATGAAATATTAATCCATAGCTATTCCATACACGTGATAATCATATTGACAATGAATATGAGGATAATCTCGTTTGATGCATTAAATAAACAACGCTAATGTAAAATACACTTTGTACACCGATTTAAAGAAAATAATACAACGACAAGCATTATATAATCTCGATTATTTATTCCACGATAAAAGAATTTTTTATGTAGGATCATAATAATCGATTGATACGAAACGATCTTAACTAATAATAATAATAAATTCTCGGATAAAATATGATTCTTCATATTACGATAATCTATTGTTTTCTTATTGGCGGCATATCTAGGATAGTTAAATTCTTTCCATTCACGAATTCGCATTATTATCGTTAAATATTTATGCAATAAAGAATATTTTCGAATATTATATTTCTTCTTTATTCTATAGAAAAAAAAAAAAAGAAAAAAACAATATTAATAATGAAAATTAACGTCTACGCGTTGAAAATTCGTTCCAATTACATTTATGACAATAGTAACGGCAAAATAACATTTAATTTGTTCGTTAATTACACAAAACAAAGCATTGATTCGATCACAATACTAATACAATGGAAATATCAAATTTAACGAGCGATGAGTAATTCCTTTGTTATAAAAAGGGAACTCGAATTGCGTTCTTGGGAAAAATTTTTTCCTCCCACGTTTTTTTTCCTTTTTTTTTTTTTTATTGAACAACGAAAAAAAAAGAAAAGACATTTCGGGTATAATATGCAATAACGTTAAAACGCATCTAAACGTACATTACAGTTTTATTATTAAGCAGTAATGTACACATCATTATTTCTTATGACGAATCTCATCTCTATATATTTTTATTTGTATTTTTCTGTGTATGTTCACAATATAAAAGCATATTGCGATAAGTATAAAAGTATAGCAGCTGTATTTCGTTACTCTCTCTTCCAATACTATTACGTCAGAGAACGCCAATCAATCTTAATCCATTTTTCTCGCGGCAACGAAACGCTCCGAGACGGAATTTCACGTCAATTTAGAAAAGAAGTATCTCATTCGTCGCCGTAAGCGTTCCATCTCGAGGACACTCTTTCCTTTTTTCGCAAAAAAAAAAAAAGAAAAAACCGATAGCTTTCCAAGTGCCAAAGGCGTACTCGAGAAGAGTTATATTACTCTCGTCCAGCATATGGATTAACATTTGGCAGGGACTCTCGTTCAATTGCTAACGTTATGTTTTATTCAAAAGAGAAGTAGTAATTGAGGAAGTTTGTTGGAAATCTTTCTTACTTGATTACACGTCTTTCTCTCTCTCTTTCTCTCTCTTTCTTTATGCGAGAGGAAGAAAAGAGAAAGGGGGGAAAAAAAAAACTAAATAAAAAGAGCACAAAATTGGTTAGATTAAATATTGCACGTTCGCGGTTGTTAATTAGTAAAAACGTGGCATAGAAAATTTTTCAAGGAGAATATTTTAATAAGTCAACGCGATGTAAAACAGGAGAGAGAGAGGAGAGAGAGAGAGAGAGAGAGAGAGAGAACTCTAAATTATATACTATAGATTATAAAGTTGAAAGTACTCGTGAGGATAAAAATAGATTTAACACACCTATTATGTACGTGAGCGAAAGTCAACGATGGCATTCGCCGTTATCCGAAGGAGGGGAAGAGAGAGAGAGAGAAGAAAGAAAAGTTACGCCTACGCCTATGATCAGAAGGTCAAGGTTTTCTTCTCTTTCCCTTAGCTATATTATCCCGAAGCCCTTTAAAAAGAAGGCCATCACATCCGGAGAAGAAAAAAAGGGGTATGTGATCTTTCGAGCGTAAACTACGACGAGTAAGTTCATAGAAGAAGGAAAGTCTTAGAGTCTAACGGGTGTCTAGAAAGTTGTCCAAGAGAGAGAGAGAGAGAAAGAGAGTGAGTGAGTATCAGGATATTTACCTGATGCGAGTGATAGTCGGGAGCAGCGCCGTTGAGGAACCTGAAGCGAAAGGGACTGTGCACGGGACAGTTGATGCGGAAGGGACTCTCGGCAGGTAATCTGGGCGGCGTGTGCGAGTGGGGCCCGTAGATAACGCAATCCATGGGTATAGGTCTTCCTGGTGCGTGTTCGAGCGATCGGCAAGAGTAGTTGACGGCCGGCCTTGGGGGATGATCGATGGGTCGACATGGGGTCTGCTCGATGCCCCCCGACGGGGGGGGCGGCGGTGGTCTGGCGTGTGCATCGTGAGCTAGCCGATGCTCGAGCAATCTTGAAACGTGTTCGACCGACCTGCAGCCGTGCTCGTGGGGTCTACCCAGGTGATGGTCGTGTACGTAACTGGCGTGATCCTTCAAACGACAGGGATGTTCTATGACGCGCATAGCGTGGTGTTCCATCGTATTGCTCCTCATGCTTGCAGCCGTCATGGAGGAAGTTGGTATGTTTCCTAGATGATCGTGAATCGGTCTTGGTTGTTCGGTGCGTATTTGATCCATCATCTGTGGCCTACCTATAGCTTCCATGGACCTGCTCGATTGTCGACGATCCATCGAGCCGGTCCTCGCCGAGGAAGGTTCCATCATCGGTTGCCTTATAACGGAATCCGCCGATCTCATGGATTCCATCGATCTCATCGTTTCGGTCGTACGCAGATCGTGTTCGATCGGCCGCATCGGCGACGGATCGGTGGACCTGCAGGATCGGTCCCAACATCGTGGCACCGTGTTCGAATATCCGATGTTACCACCGGCAATGCTACCATTACTTCCAACACCACCACCACCACCAACACCACCACCACTGCCACTAGCTGCTGCTGCTGCTGCACCAACGACACCACCACTACCTCCGCCGACATGACCTTGAGGCACCCAACCTCCCGCATACGGATGATCCATTTCCAACGCGTCGCTCCTCTTTCTCTCACCAATCGTAACGCCACATGGCCCTATCCGGTGCCATGTCCAATTATCCTCGTTGCGCGTTACCACCCTTCCCGACGATACTAAACGCGCGAACTAACACCGAAACGCACTTAACGGAACGTACCCGTGCCAAACTGATGATCACCGATTTAAACCAAACGCGCGACACGGATTTTTGACAGGGAGAAAAAGATAGGACGACCTAGAACGAAAAGAGACTAGACGAGACGAGACGTAACGTGACTAGGGGTTAGGGGCTAGGGACGGGGGTGAAATAAAGCGAGCGAAAAGTCACGCGACGGAGGAGAAAAATTGAGAAGAAATGAGAACGAGTGCGGCAGCAACGGAAACCCGACGACACATCGCGGTGCCGCGCTCCCCAGCACTGAGCCTCGCGGCCTCGACTGACGCGCAGATCGTCCACGCAAACCGATCCACCACCACCACCACCATCCACCATTACCACCACCATCCACCTATGTACCAGCTATCCATCCCTTCCAACCCCTCGACCAACGGAACGAACAGGGCTATCCACATCCGAGCGGCGACCCCTCTCTTTTCTCTCTCGCTGCTAACAGTGGCAGCACTTGCAACTCGGCAACTCTCCTTTTTCCTCCCTCTGGACCGCAATGTTCGCCCACCATCTTCGGTTTACTCTCCTACCCCGATTTCGACCTTACTAAACCCCCTCCCCCATTCCATTCCATTCCATTCCACCCCTGACCCTCTCTATTTCTCTTTCCTTATCCCGCATCATCCATCCCCCTTGCTTCTTTTTCTTTTTTTTTTTTCCTCGTGGACAGTCACAGGGACACCCGCTGCTGCTGCTGCTGCTACTTTCTTCTTCTTCTTCTTCTTCTCTTATTTTATTTCACTCCTATTCACTCTGATAATTTCGTTCCCTTTAATCTCCCATTTCGTCGAAAATCGCGACATTTCGCGTATTTCGTTACGTATAATAATATATTTTCTCGGATCAAGTTGAACGTTATTACGTTGAATTGTATTCGATGCAGATAATAGTGTCTGTGCGTGTGTGTGTGTAAAAATCGTGAATGAAAAATGTTTTATCGATTTTACGATGCCTAGCTAGGATACTTCTGATAATACGTAAGAGAGTACGCAGACCTTCCTCAGACTTTCTCTGTCATGATATTTTCAATAATTATTATTTATAGATACTTTCCCCTAGGGAAAAAATATGCAACGTTTTCGCTTTCGCACCTTCCTTCTCGCTCATCTCCTTTTTTTTCTTTTTTTTTTTTTTTTTTTTTACCCCCCGGAGAAACATCGATATCTTTTCAGTAAGAATAACGTAAAAATATAATACACACAGATTATAAACGACTTTTGTAAAAATTCAATTGCGTTTAATCTTTAAGAAATATCTCTTGCTTCGTTCGTTCGTTTGTTTGAATAAAAAATAATTTTCTCTAAAAAAAGCGCGGTTTATAGTCGAGAATAAGCACAAGTGTCCCGTTTTATCAGTCTTTGTTTTATTACCGACTTATAAGAAACGCATATTACTTCGAGCAAATTGACTTAGATCAAGTAGAAAAGTCATAAGCACAATCTGTTACTTCTACGTTCGTACAATGTTGTATTTGCAGAGCCACCGTTTGATTATCCTTTGTAGAACTTATCTCGTAGCGGTTTCAAATAAGGACGAAGGGAACACTTGTTTCTCAAGAAAGTCAAGTTCTCGGTGTTTCTAATTTCTTCGTTGCCGGTTAAATCGAAACGCCTACTTGTCTTCTAGGTCTGTCTCGGAATAGAAATGGAGAAAGAGAAGAAAAGAAAATGAGAGAAAGAGAAAGAGAGAGAAAGGAGAGAAATATGTGTATGTAATCGTGTGAGGTAATTAGACATTACCACGAATGTGCATGCAAATGCAATGTTGAAAACGCGTTAGTATATGATAGTCATTGCACAGATATGTATATATATATATATGTATATGTATATATCGTGTCTTCCTTCGCCAGGATTTCTGTTTACGTATGTATGTATATATGTACATATGTATATATGTAGGTAGGTACGTAGGTGGATTAGGCATGAGTTGAACTATCAAGCAAACGAAGAAGAGCTCGAAGGAAAACGAGACAATTGATGATCCTTGTAGCACTCGTATCCTGGAGTTGTCATTTTCCGGAAATAATCCATCGAGTATATTAAACGCCATTAATTCTGAGTGATTATCATAGTATCGATCGGTAGTACGATTGCAAAGTGAATGGTTTACAGTTCACAATATCCGCTTTTCGAGTCATTAAGAGGATTAATGCTTATTGATAATCGTTAACAACAGCAGCAGCAGTAGAAGCAGCAGACGATAGCAAAAGGATGATGCGAGAATGGGAAACGTTCCGTCTTCTTTTGACGTTTGTATGAGGTTGTTCCACGTTCGATCGAAATACATTGAAATATCTCGTATAGTTCGTCCCTTATATACGTAACCGTGCACATATATCTATATATATATATGTGTATTGTAAGTATCTATCCATTTCCTATACATAGATATTACTATATATCCTACATAGTTATTTACACATGTATCCAACGTATATAGATTTTTGACGAGTCGTTCTTGCATACGAAAGATACGGCTAAAACCGAAAGTAAACGGTTAGAAATGCCATACTGTATATTTCGCAAGTTCTTTTCAACAATGAAAAGCTCACTTAGAATTCGAACTTTTCTCGAGTAGTATACCGTACTACTTTCTTACAACTTCAACTTTCATTCTAATGGTTAAGACGTTTTGCGAGTTATCTACCTTATTTATGAATAACTCTCGCGAATCTTTTGCATAATATTTTTTTTTTTTTACATCGTTTCGATAGATTCGTTTTACGTATTGTGTAGTACAAAAGTCAGAGAACCGAGAAATTATAAAACAACGGAATAAACTTCGAAGAGATACAACAACAATAAAATATTTGCTCGCGTAGCACGAATTCGAGTGTGCTCGAGTAAGATCTAATCGATTAGAATGACGTTATTGCGTTTACTTTACCGATTTATATACATTTTTATACTATTCTATACTACGAAAAAGATTATTTTTCAGTGTTTTTTTTTTTTCTTTTTTCTTAATAAGACGTAATCGTATTCTGCAATAATTGTCAGTTGTCAAGAATTGTCCTACGTAAATTTTTAATAAAGGAAAAATTATTGCCCATTTATGTCAATGGCGATTAATGAAATGTTCTTATACTATGTTAAATGAAAAGATTATGCGTATAATGTTCTGTATTCACGAAAATGTGCGAACGTGTTAACGAAGTGGACAATTTTTCTTTCTTCGAGCGTAATAAATTGAAAGAAAATGTTGAATGATAGTTCTTCATCGAGAGATTAACGACTCGTTGTCGGTGTACGTGTGGGAGTATATGTGTGTGTGTGTGTGTGTGATCTTAAGTTTGATCAAAGACAATATAATGATGATGAATGGGATATGAATTTTAGCTAATAATTTGGAACAAGTCCAAACGCGATAACGCTAAGCGAGAAGAAAATCCTCGAAATCCTGGTAATAATTTGAAAGATGAAACTTTTCATTTTTTATTTTGAACCGTTGGGGATCTGGTACATTGGTAGTTGAAGTATTCAATAATAACCGACGGGAAAAAAGCCAACTACTTTAACTGGAAGTTTAAAATTCAATTGAAGAAAATGAACGTTCGTTAAAGCAACACGTATTAATCTACGTGGAAAGAAAGAAATAATGTTTCTTTCTCGAATGTGTGTTAATAAAAATTTGTTTGATATGAAATAATTGTTATTTTTTTTTACGAAAAGTGGATGATATTATATTTTTTCCGAAAGTAAATACAATTTACTTATGTTGGTACTTTGGGGGAAAAAAAAGTGATATTTATGTATAATGTGTTATATGAAAATACGGTAACATTATATGATGCTAATTTAATTTAAGGGTTTTCTGTGTACGCGTTCTGAAAAATAATAAAAAAATTATTTAAATTTCCCGCAGTTGGTTATAATAAAAATAAAAATAAAAAAAACAATTAAGACATTCTAACTAATAACGCAATTTAACAAAATGTTTCCGTTAAAAAGTACTAACAATAGTAATGAAAGTCATTGATTTCGAGTAACAAAACAAAAAAAAAAAAAGCAAAATTACAAGAAAAGAAAAAATCGTTATGGGTAAACGTAATTGGCATCGCTTGCTGGCGAAGTTAATAAATTTATTGCGCTTCTAACCTTATATTTTCTAATTTAATTTTTTCATTACAATTTTCTTCATGCAACTATTAGTAGTACAACAAATTTCAGTTAAATTGAAAATTATTTAAATACGCATATATTTATATTCGTTATATTGTATCTGCCATTTGGGTTTTAATCGAATGGGATCGGAGGGAAAAGGGTTCGATTAAAAATAATGCTAAAAATGTTTCTCTTAGATAAAAAAACAAAAAAAAAAAAAAACAAAAAAAGAAAGAAAAAAGATAAAGAATTAAAAATCACGATATGAAAGAATTCATAACCAGATGATCTGGGTAATTTCTGCCACAGATCGGAAGCTTTTCATTTTGGCTCTGATTCTCCGTCCTTGGTCGACAGTAAACGAAGACGAAAAAACCTATCGAAAGTACTTCGTCAGTGCCCACAGACTTTGTCAATAGGAAGATAGTACTCGGAAATACCAACATCCATCAACGAGCACTCTTCGATCACAGAGAGGATTTCATTAAATGGAGTGTTCCTAAAGGAAATAACTTCTAGCGACTACATTTTTGATCATAACATCGAGAAACATTGAAAGTATTCAATGGGATGAAAAATTAACCGCGATATCTTCAGTATTCCAATTACAATGAACAAATTTAATCTATAATGGCATATAGAAAAGAATGAAACAAAATGAAATAACATATACGAATGATGGTTGTTACGATTGTCTCAAATAATTAAATGAACAAAAAATGTAAGAAAGGTCTAACGATCAAAGTATTAATCACTGACAAATCGGTATGTATAATTTTCAAGAATTATTAACACAAATAGGTGAATATCAAAAATGCAAGGTATACGAGAGCTCGTTATAAGTTACGCATCCAGGGACGGGGGGAGTGGTTTGTTTCGATATTCGATTATTGATCCGCGAGTATAACGGGGGGACCGGTCGTAACATTTTTTTTAATCCGAGACAAAAGGTTTTTTCCTCTTTCGTTAAAATATTTAAACGATTTTCGTTTTATTAAAGAATCATTGTTCCGAAGAGAAAACGCGTTACCATTGTAAAATCTAATACCCCGTGTATGGTCATATCATGGTATAGTGATTTCCTCTAGGATAGTCACGATGACCTATTTTCGAAGGTAATGACGAATTTTCGACCGACCCAAATTCCACGCTTATCGGTTGGGAACGTGTTCTCGTTGCGTTGCGTAATTCTTAGCTTACCTGACGGCCCGTGTACGACGATCAACATTTAGCACCTAATTTAATCGGCTTTCCTCACTTACCTGAAACACGCAACGTGATAAGATATTAGATAAGTATTATTTCCATAATAAATCACACATTTTTATTAATCGTATACCGTGTTACGCGTGATCCAATAATTATCGATATAAACGATCGAATATATATCATTTCTTTCTTACATTTCTAATCAATAAGGTTCATTGACGTTATTATTGTCGTTTACAAAAACCCAAGGCAATATCGACCAATGGCGTATACGTGAAAATCAATATTGTAAACAAGCGAACGTTAAATTCACCGTGGTAACCGAAGAGTCAACAATTGGAGCCATTGTCATTCTGAATGCCTTGCGTTTGGAATCGATAAGCGTAGGGTCAATGTTTATGCCACTCTCTCACAGTCAGTCAGCGAATCAAGGATTACGCTTTCTACGATATTATTATAAACGAGTACCGTTATATATATATATGTATAACAAATTGTCTAAACAATTCTTTAAATTGTACAAATATTTATTCAGATAATTCAAATGATTACCAACCGTGTTCCCAAGTTTTGTAAAAGCCAAATCAATATGATATCTGAAATGCAGGATATCTCGTTTAAAGAAAGAAAGAAAAGTAAGTAAGTATAACCTCGTTAAATATAAAACGTAGCTTTCCCATTTTCTTCTCTCTCTCTCTCTCTCTCTCTCGGAATTGTACCAATAATTTGAAAAGTTATCACGACTAATAAGTAGAGCACGAAGTATGGCTACGGACATACTTCTCTCTGTATACTATAAATCTAATAGCGGTAATTATCGAAGGAGCTTCGGAAAATTTCTCTTTCAATCTTAAAGGCAAATTTAACAGGCATAAAGGAAGGTACGGCAAGTTTATAAAGACAAAGAAGAAACGGTTCAGCTTTTATATATACATACATACATACATATATTATATATACTTGCATATATGCATATATGTATATATTTATCTTCCGAAGGAAGCATTTATTTTTCTTCCTTGGCTTTACCGGATGCGACCCAGACCGACATGGCCGAGTTCCCATTTTTCTCTTAGTCCGTTATAAGTACGAAGAATCCAAAGGAAAGTAGAAAATATTAGATAGAAAACCACGAACGGGGTCTAGGTTCCTTCGTTAGTGCGGCCTTAACGGCTATTTGATATTCAACCGAAGTATTATATGTCATTTGATATTCGTTGTACGGAACAACCTCCGGGATACACATTATTATTATACTAACATACACTCTCAACTCTGCTAACATATAAGCTGCTGCTGCTGCTGCTGCTGCACCTCAGTACATGTTGCACACACACACACATATACACATATATACTATTAGTGCACAAATCTGCACCCTAGTTGCCCCTATTAAAATCGACTTCTAATTTGTTATTACAAACTAAACGGTAGGTCCCACGTTGCTTATGCGTGAATCTTTCCAAACAATATACACGGCTATTGAGAGCAATATGTTGTTTTCATCCCCCCCATTTACCGGCATCGTCCATATAACAGAACCTCCGATACACGAATGTTGTGTCGCGCACAAAAAAAAAAAAAAGAAAAGGAAAAAAAAATAGAACAAAAATTGGACTTTATCGATTTCTCCCCGTTCTACGCGATACAGTCATTTCTCTGCCATAAAACGTGGATACATCGATAACACGAAACAGTTCTTTATTTTTCATAGTTCTACTATTATTTCTCTTGCTGTTATTGTTTTTTTTTCTTTTCCTTCATTTCTTTTCTTTTTTCCATTTTCATTTTCTTTCATTTTGAGAGAAACAAAGCGGCGAGTAAATTACTTTAATGCAAATTTATACTTATTTTTTTTTTTTTTAAATCGAAACAAATTTATTTATCGTATTAGTTTTCATACATATGTTTTCCTCCCCCTTCTCCCCACCCCTCGTCTCTAAGGGGAAAAAAATAATCAAAATATAAGTAAATATATAAAGTAGAACTATAGGACACATACTCGATAAATTCAAAAATACGCGTGTAATATTTCCCGTTCAATATTGTGTTTACACTAAAAGAGTGACGAGGGGCTTGTTGGTGAGAGAGAGAAAGAGAGAGAGAGAGAGAGAGCGGAGGGGGATGATTGACGGAAACTTTTTTTCTTTCGGTGATGTCCTCGCAAAAATGCAGAGATAGATGTTTGCGAATTTATCCCGTCGATTCCAGCAGACCTTTTGACGTCGCGCAATCGACAATCGGAGTTATTTTTTTTCTTTTGTCTTTTCGTGTTTCCCGAATAAAAAAAAAAAAAAAAAGGCAAATGAGAAAAATAGCGAAGATATTTGAGGATAAGAAGGAAGAAGTGAGTCATTTCTATCTCGGGATAGTAGAATAGGATAAAGTTGGACCTGCCATCTGTGTCACGTTAACGGCAGTTTGTAGTAACGCCACTGAACTAAATTACCCGCCAAAGTATAAAAAAAAAAGAAAAAAATCATAAAGCAAGCAAGTAAACAATATAACGACAAAAAAGAAAGATAAATAAATATAATATAACAATTAATTATCTTCGCGACTATGTGTGTGCGAGATTAATAACATTTTTTTACACGGATAAAAAATGTTCCCCATCGAACGTTTAAAACGATTTGTTTGTCCGTTTTTCTTTTAAACTTTAATAGAAATTTTTTTGTTTTCTTTTTCTTTTTTTTTTTGTATATTCTCCAAATAACCGATCGAACGAGACACGTGCGTAATGTTCCAGGTGCGAGACTAATGGTTCTTCTTCGTCAATAGAATACTTCAATTTTTCACAACAAGCACGAGAGAGCCTACGGCTTTATCGATGTTGCTAAAGCACGTTTAAGCCGATACTACACAACGCAGTCAAGCACTTCGGCATCATGAGATAAGGAAAAATCTTCTACTACGTTTCTCCTCGACACGAAGTACCATTAAACACGAATCTGTATTCCCCATCGATCGTCACGAGGCTTCGTGAACACTATCTTAACTTATTATTTTTTGTCTGTTTCTAAAAATCACGATAAAGTAAACCTTTTTCGCGAAATGCAACTGCTATTGAAAATATCCACCACCATCGAGTATATAAAATTGTTCGTAAGAATAAGAAAAAAAAAAAACAAAAAAAAAAACAAAAAAAAGAATATACAAATCTAATATGATCGACGTTTCAATTAACCCTTTGAAAATATTCATCCATAATATTAATCATAACGTCGCGAACACAAGGTACTACGGGGTTTAGTCTAAAGAGAGGATAAAGTAAAACGAATTAGTTAAACGTTACGTAGAGACAGAAGGGTCAGACCGCAGTAGTACAAGTCAACGACATACGCGCGCTCAACTAATTTATTCTCTAGACTAATTGTACGCGTAGTTAGAAAAAGAAAAAAAAAAAAGAAAAGGATAGAGAACCGAAAGGTAGAGAGAGAGAGAGAGAGAGAGAGAGAGAGAGAGTTGGGGGGTCTAATTCGAGTAATAAATTTTACCTTGACATTTTGCCGTCTGTATTCCTTGGTCTGTGCCAGGTAATACTTGTAGACGTGTTGAGGTAAAGATCTCTTAGTTTCCTCTCCGATCCATCGATGAGGAGGATCTAGTCCAGGAGGTTTCGATCTATGAGATCCGGGTGAACGTTGACCGAGTGATGCACCGGGTGAACCGAGACGAGTTGCACTAGCGGATCGATTGAGCGCATAACCGGTACTAGGTGGTGGATGTGTATGGTAGTGAGGATTCGAGGCTGGTCGCCTATCAAGGATCTCGTGACGTCTCGGGGACGGTGTTTCGACGGAACGTTGTCGAATCGGTCGATGTTCCTGTTGTTGTCCGCGTAGATCCGTTTCCTGATAGGATGTTGTTGGATGGACAAGAGGTACGGAACGTCGCAGGGGACACTGTTGCAACGGTAGCAACGGCCTCTGGCATATCGCGCACGGTGGATAAACTTGAGGGTTCCACGAATGGTAACAGCATCCCGGCGACCTGGAGCCAAACGGGTCCCTGGTCGCAGGGAGGTTCATGACGATCTTCACATCGCCACAATTCTTTCCTTGTCCTCGCCGTTCCGGCCTCCAGCACGTCGGCTACCACCTCCAGGGCCAGGTTAATTAATTACTCCGCTACCTCCATTCTCACGTTCCCACATTTTTTCTTTCCTTTATTCTATAATTGTCTCTCGATGATATTAAGCCAACGGCTATCGAGTTTATTTGCGATTGATCAACGTTTAGCATATTACGCGAATATTATACTTCCGAATAATTTGATCTTGAGATTTCTTCTTCTTCATACTCGAGATTCATCGATCGAGATACGGAGAGGTCTAAGTATCGATAGTTTTCTTTACACTGTAATATTTTTCAAAGCTAATATAACCCTTTTTAATTTAGGAATGGGATAAGAAAGAAGGAGGAAACTGATCTTTATTTTTATTCGTTTTTTTTCTTTTTTTTTTGGGTTCGAAAATGAACCAGCTATTAGAGCGAACGCAAACGAACGAACCGGTGATATTACGAGAGAACAAAACGTCTTCTCGTATACGATCGTGATCTATGCGAAAGATGTTTTATAAGAGAGAAGAAGAGAGAGTGAGAGAGAGAGAGAGAGAGAGAGAAGGGCCGACGCGTGGCTGTGAATACAAAACAGGCTGATAAAGAAGCTTGCCGCGTCTTCGTAGAAAAGCTCCTGTCCACGTAGAAAGCTCAAAGACCCGGAACCAGTCTTGGACGCGAGTCGTTTCGAAAATGGGATCTAAAAATTTCAACATGACTACCACTTTCTTCTACTTCTCTTCTACTTCTTCTTCTTCTTCTTCTTCTTTTTCTTTTGCGTTTTTTTCCCTTTTTTTTTTTTTGGATATGCACTTACAAAATCCTAAGGATTTTCTCGATATCTTTTGAAGAAAATTAAGCACGCCTGTACAAAATAAAATGACAGAAAGGAAAACGATTCTGAACAGAAGTAGGTACTTACATTCCGAATACTGAGAAAGTAGAACACGTTAAAATATCGATACTACATATATATATGTATATTCATGTAAGATCATAAAAGTAATACTTGTTATACTTTTCTCGTCATCGATCCTAACGCGAGAAAAATGTTTTTGCATCTATTACGAATCAATGGGAAATTATTATATACGATATATATAAAGTTATATATAAATTCATTTTGTAAATTATATAAAAATATTATTATTCTCAAATCGTTTCGGATGTAATCTGTAAGAGAAAAAGATTTGCGAGTTTTTTTTTTCTTTTTTTGTTGTTAAATGAAAAAATCAAAAAAATTGAATAAACGTCAAAAGTTTATTTCCTCGTAAAAATTGAATAAAAATATTTTAGAGAGATAATAGTAAAGTTTGGACGAAAGATAAAGAAAATTTTTGGGCATTTAGCCATAAAACAAGAAAATGCGTAAGAAGAGCTTAGTTTGGCAGTCATTTCTCGTTTCTCTTATAGTCCATCCCTCGTTTCCTTAGACTTCCTTCTACGACTGTCTGTTATCGTAACTTAGTTTCTATGCATTTCCCTACAGATGATTCCTGCACCTTGCCCATTCCCTTAAATTTTCCCTTTTCTCGATGTGTCTCTTCTCGAGCAGGAAACGAACGATAAACTTTCTTTCAGATTGGCAACGTCTCAAAAATATTCACCTTTTCCTTTCTAAATATGTTTTCTTTGACCCAACCATTCGTATATGAACGACAAAAATATTTCACTGTAAAATATCATTGATAATGTTCCAACAATCTGTTAACGTAAATCAGAAAACATATAGCCTAATGAAAAAAAAAACAATTTCCATTTCCCTTTGTTAACAATGTGAGAAATGGCGTATAAACCGAAGAAAAAGAATGCAAAATTAGAGATAGGTATAGATAGATAGATAAAAGAAATAGAAAGAAAAAGAAATAGAGAGAGAGAATAAGAGAGAGAGAGAGGGTGTGAGTTAAATAAAAAAAAAACAAGAGAAGAAATGTATGAACGAGGTAGGGAGTGCATGGTGCTTTTATGCTTGATAGTAAACAAAGAAAAGCTCGATGACAAAACGCGCGCACAGTTTCCAATGCTTGCTTGCTTGCTTGCCCGTCGTGAGAAAAAAAAAACAAGAACTAGTAATATTGCCAAACTCCCGGAGGGTATCACCGCTAGCCGATCGTATGCCAGAGAAAAAGGAACGTTGATTTCGCCACTCGTTCATCGGCTTATGAGTATGTAGAAACGTTTGTAGTAGTAGGTACTTGTCTGTGTAAGCTTTAACGAAGGTGTACAAGTATTCGCGAATGAATGCTTACAACAATCGGCAAAGTTTTTCATCTCGAAGATAGTCTTTGGCATAGATAAGACACGATATTCTGATTACGTTGGTAGGCAAATAAGAAAATCGTCAAGATTAGTTGCTATTGGTTAATCTTGGATTAAAAAAGGACAAATTGCATAACCCGTTTACACATAAATGTGTATAAATTGGAGATGGGGGAATAACGGTGATTGTGTTGGTGGTATTAAAATCAAGTGGATCGATCGAAATTTCTTATTTAATGGCTCGAACAAATGCCACGGTTAACGTAGAGAAGAGTAATCCAATGCTATTACGTATTCAGTTCGGTAATTTCGTACGTAAGCAAGCTCATTCTTCTTGCTTATCGTTAGATCGGCCTGCTAATTGATTCGCGTGGTCCACAGCCTCGAGAAATACCAACAGTGTTGGCGAGGACACACACCCACCACAAATACAAATGTGAACGCCGACGCGCGCGCGCGCGCACACACAAATATATTCATACATAAATAACAGAAAAAGAGAAATATAGAGAAAAGGTAGAAGGTTCGTTCGATTAATAAAATAGCCTTCATGGTATTTGGCTTATATTCAATTTCTTTGTTTCTACGAACAAATACGTTAAAACGCAAGAGGATTCCGTGGGCCGTTCATTGACAGCTTAAATCATTTCACTTCCACCAGCGGTTATTCGAAATTTCGTTTTGCCCGCTTTTTTCTTTTTTTTTTTATACCGAAGTCGCCCTTATATTATCCTACCAGGCGCATACCGATCTCTACTTGATTTAGGTCAAAACGATTTCGCGTTGGGAATAAAGGAAACGATATTCTGCGATAACGAGAACGCATAAATATTGTATGCAAAAATGTATAGTACCCCGAATTGGAGAAATTTTGAACGTCGGAAATACTCGAGTCAATAATAAAATGAAAAAGAGGAGAAAAGAAAAAACAAAATTACACATATAAAAAGTAACGGGGGGGGGGAGGGTGAGGGAAAAAAGTAAAAGAAAAAAGCGCAATGGCGTGGGAAGGGAGGGAGGGGGTGGGTTGATCTGACTGACTGGTACTTCGAATTATTTCAAAAGTCTCCTCTCGTACGTTTTGAGTACTTTTTCGATATCGCGCAAACGTAATACCGTGGATTTGATAGATAACGATAGATATGTTCTGAAATAGATAAGAAGATTGAAAGAGCTTAGAGAAATCGGCAACGATACTACTGTTCTTTTAGTTAGAAGATTATCCGTTTAAAAATAAAAACCCACCCTTTTTGCAAGCTTTATATATTTGATACACACACACAGGGAGAAACATATATTGAGTGATCATGTAAGTTAAGGATTAAGTCTTGTCATATTTCTCTTTCGAGAAACAACATTGAAGTCGGAAAGAGAACATAAGAAAGAAAGAAAGGGAGAGAGAGAAAGAGATAGAGAAAGAGTGATAGATAGAATTCTCTTTTGGCAAGAACGTGATCACCGAGAGTAAAGTTTCGAGGATGAGAGGGGTAAAGAAGAAATAAAATCGAAACTTGAAACTGGAAACTCGATGCCATCTCGGCTCTCTGGCAAGCACTTTTCTCCCCTGCCCCCATAAAGAATGTGCGTAGAGGGAGGAAACTTGTGGAATGGGAAAGAGGGTGAAGGATAGTGGTGAAAAATGAATCTTAAGACTGGGCAAAAGGCAAGGAAGAGAAGTACAAGAAGAAGAAGAAGAAGAAAAAGAAAAAGAAGAAGAAGAGGAAAAAGGAAAAGGAAAAGGAAAAGGGAACGGATGGCACGGATGGGAAAGGAAGGCTGTCGCTTGACTTAGACAGCGCGTTTTGAAAGAATAAGAGGGTAACAACGCAGTGCAGACCCATAAAGCGGAAAAATTTGCCAAGGAAAATCGCACAGTTAGCACTTCCCCTCCCCTACCCCTTCCCACCGGACGAATCTTCATACTTTTTTTTCTTGGACGATTTCGAGTACTCGACTCGTTTCTTTATAATCCTAAAAACCCTTCGTAACTCCCTTCCGCCCCTCTTTTACTCCGGTATTCCCACGGCCCGGCTAGGTGCTGCTTCAAAAATTCACCTATCCTCGTGGTTTCATCTTCTCTCTTTTTTTCCCTTACACCCCTGTGCACCCTCTCCTCACCGGTCGGTCGACTCCATCGTTCCATCGTTCGTCAGCAACCTTTCTCTCTCTCTCTCTCTTCTCACCCCTTCTCTTCGTCCTTCCCTTCCCTTCCCTTTTCMCCCCTAGCTCGCCTGCCGGTACAAAATTCAATCAATGCGCTAACGCGCAAGTCTGCTACGACCAGCAGCACAACGGCGTGCGGACTTCTCGGTTTTCTCCGGCCTCGTTTTTCTTTCGTTTACCCTTTTTTTCGTTGAATAATAATAAAACAAAAAAATACGAAAGAAAGAGAGAGAGAGAGAGAGAGAGAAAGAGAAAGAGTGTGGGAGAGAGTGTGGGAGAGAGTGCGGTAGAGAGGAGAGAGAGAAAAAAAAAAGGAAACGCAAATCTTCCTTACTGGCTCGCTAGTAAAATTTTCCAGGTAAAATTTTCCGATAATAATAATCGTCGATTTTTCTATTTTGTCTTTTTTTTTTTTTCCCCCCCCCCCCCCCCCCCTTTTCTTACAACACTCCACGGTTATTACACGATATTCTATATAACTATCTTTTTATTTCTACCTCTCTCTCTCTCTCTCTCTCTCTCTTTCTCACTCTCTCGTTCGCTCTATCGTCGATAACGCAATCACGCAGAATTTTTTTTTTTTTATTTTTATTTCCTTGCCGATCCGAAAATTAAATCGATTGACGTTAACGGCGCGCACACCAGTCAGTGTTGCGCGCCTCGTCGTCGTGCTCTGTTTACCAATTTACGTAAATCCTCGACGGTAAAAGGAAAGAATATTCGAGCGGCAATTCATTGAGAAAATTGTGCTTGGCGCGGTTACCTACTAGTTTTATCGGGTAAGGCCAAATCGAATTTTGCCCTGTGAAAACAACGTACGTAGTCGTATAGTATATTATATATATTTATATATATATATATATATGTTACCGTCGAAGCCGGAAATCAGTCATTGCTGGTAATTCCTCGGCATTTTCATCAATGCAAAGCGCCTTCCGACTAAGTCGGAAATAAGACTTTTTACAGAGTTTTTCCTAGGCATCGAACATAATACTTTGATATCCTATATCTTTGAAAAATTTTGGTAAATATTTTTTATACTAAAAGTAAATAGATTTTAATGAAACTTATATTAAATTAAAGTACACTCTTTTATCTACGCGTAGAACACCATATCGAGTTATAAATTTTTCATGTAAGGTTCAGAAAGTGTCAGAGAATGCAATGCTGTAAATTGTGCATCTTTACAATTTCTTTGAAAAATTTTGGTAAATATTTTTTATACTAAAAGTAAATAGATTTTAATGAAACTTATATTAAATTAAAGTACACTCTTTTGTCTACGCGTAGAATACCATATCGAGTTATAAATCGATCTGAAAAGGTTCAAAAAAGTGATAAGAATGCCGAGGAATTACTAGCAATGGCGGATTTTCGGCTATGACGGTAACATATATATACTTCCTCGAGATATATTGCGGAATATCTAATAGGCCTATGAACGATGATCATTTTTTTGGGTTTTTTTTTTATTTTGTTTTTTAATATAGAACATTGTTAAAGTAACGAAACGTTTTACCGAATACCGGGGATAACACGCGTATAATCAAAAATTGAAATCCCTTGCAGATCTTTAAAAAGATCTTCCTTCCCTTCCTTACAAACACTTCATTTAACGTAGTGGTGTTCTCGTCGTAAAGAAGGGTGGTGGATAGAGGGAAGGGGGGAAGAGGGGATGTGAGAAACGAAGGACACTCTAATAACTAGACAAGATGTACTCGTCCTTCGATATATAGTACTGGGTACTCTTGAATGTCCTCCTCTCGTTCCATCGAGAGGCCCGAACTACTCGAGAATGAGACGAGAGGAATTCGGCCATTAGAAAGAGGAGCTAGCACCTACTATTATATCCGTCCGTCCTTCCGTTTGTCTGTCCGTTAACTGTCCGACTGACGTTAAAAATTTAATGAGCAGACGTCATGGACACGTGCTACCTCGACTCGTATTTACGGTTTCAAACTAATTAAGAATATCTTCTACCTACTTCGTTCGTTCGTTCGTTTTTTTATTTTTTTTTGCTTTTGATTCTTATTCTTCTTCTTCTTTTTCTTCTTCTTTATTACTTTTTTTTTTTTTATGCATTACGTAGAGTTATATAAGGTCTTGTGGTTAATCGGAATGGAAAAAAAAAAAAAAGGAGAAGAAGAAGAAGAAGGAAAAAAAGGGGGGAACCAGAGCAAGACGAATAACTGTCTTAACGCAGTTTCTACGTTCTTCAAGGATTCCCTCAAGATCGGCAGTTATTTAAGCTTCATTTAAAGTTACCTAATTAGAACGTCATTATATTCGTTAAGCTCCCACTGTTGGGAATATCTTTCGACAATCCGTATCGAGCTGACTATAAATAACTTTAGATGACGTGATAAAAGGGAGAGAGAGAAAGAGAGTTGATATCTTCTGAGAATCAAAAAAGCAGCTCAACCAATTTCACATGGGAAGCAAATCTGTATGGAAGAAGAAAAGGGAACGTGCAACTTGGTAAAGAGAATACGAATACGGTTAATGAGTGAAATCCAAGGATATCATCATAATTTCCTCTCAATCGTTGTATTCTACGAGCACATAGATATTTAAATAACGTTCGCAATAGAATTATCATGCATTTTTCGGTATTCTTACAATTACAAATTTTCGACAAATCGTACGCGATGCAAAATGATTCAACTAAAATCGCGGATGATCGATAAAAATATTCGCATTTTAATATGCAGACGTTAACGCGATAAAAAAAACGCGATTAATGATGATGATGATGATTATTATTATTATTATTACAATTTGTAAAAAGAATAAATAATAATTGAGACGAAATATTCAATGATCGAGCTCAGATGCGGGTAAAAAAATTGCCCCCGCTAATTTTATCGAATTTTTGTCATCGCTTTGTTTGTCGAAAAGCTTTTTACTAGTGGCGACGAGAATAAAAAAAAAAAAAAAAAAAAAAAAAAAAAAAAAAAAAAAAAAAAAAATAAAATAAAAAAAAATAAAAAGCAGAGTGTAACGTGAAGTATAAAGTAACGCGCTTGTAAAGTCAATATTTACTAACTTTTAGTAAATANGAATAAATAATAATTGAGACGAAATATTCAATGATCGAGCTCAGATGCGGGTAAAAAAATTGCCCCCGCTAATTTTATCGAATTTTTGTCATCGCGACCAACGGAGAAAAGACTAACGAAACACGTGAGTCAACATATCGTAGAAAGTGGTAATATGAAAAAAAAAAAAAAAAAAAAAAATAAACAAAAAATAAAATAAAAAAAAATAAAAAGCAGAGTGTAACGTGAAGTATAAAGTAACGCGCTTGTAAAGTCAATATTTACTAACTTTTAGTAAATAAACAAGCGGGTATATACCACGAAAAACGGATAAAACATCAAACAACGTTACAAATTAAAACTTTTACCGCGTCAAAAGTTATTCCGCTCGTTTCGTGATTTCACTTGTTACCTAAAAGTCTCCGAAAGGTGTTAATAAAACGTGGAATTAGTCGTATTCTCCGTTGTCTCACTCGTCGTAATCGTAGTCCTCGTCATGTTCGTCGCAATGAGAGAAAAAATTTAATCCTTTCCCGACGTTGAAGATCTTTCATACATTTCTTCGGACAGTTAAGAATAAAATAATAAAAAGAAAAAGAAAATCTACCTTATCTTTCACGAAGTATAATAATATTTAAAACTATTTACGAGTGAAATAAGTTTTTCCCATTTCGTAAAATAATAAGGTAATAATAGATTTTTTGTTTTGGCAAAAGGAAAATAATTAAAAGAACCGAGAAAACGGAGCGAGAAATATTGTTTAATAGATCGCATTACGAGGGACAATTTAAACTAATAAAACGTTAAGAGATGGGTGATGGGGGGGGGGAGTAAGGGGATGGGGAAGGGGAGGAGAGAGGACCGTTCTCAATTAAACGGCATCTCGCTATTTTTCCTCAAGCCAAATTAATCCTCTTAAGTTAGATCGATTGCACGCGAGAGTTATTCGAACTTTGCTCGATTGCTTCTTCCTTCCTTCCTTCCTTCCTTCCTTCCTTCATTCCTTCATTCCTTCATTCCTCTCTTCATCATTCTTAACTCGCGTACACTCTCTCCAAATAATCTTATTCTAATTTCTAAACGTCAATCTTGAATTTAAACGCTATCATTCAATTTCTAACTTTTAGGGTTAATACATTATATTATTATATAACAATAATTTATAAATTCGAAAAAATAAATTTCGATTATTTTATTTCGCGATCGTAGGAAATAATTTTCCTAGTATAAAAGAAGAAGTAAGAATCGTTGGAAAAAATAATGTTCCTCGATAAAACCTTTTTTTTTTTTTATATATTTATTATAGATTACAGCAAGAGAGAGAGAGAGAGAGAAAGCTTTTCCCTATCGTCGATGAGAGAAACAAGCTAACAGGGCCAGTGTCAAAGAGCGAAGATCGAACGATAAGAGCGAACTACTCTCAGTTAACCCGATGAATCGATTATTATGACGAGGAGAGCAGTAGAGAGACAGCAGAGAGAGTGAGAGAGAGAGAAGGGATGGTGAGGGTGGAGTTTGGAGAAGGAGTGGTGGACCATCGATGTGAAATATGCTGGCAATCGGTGGAAGCTTGTCTCACGGACGTAGAATATGGTTAGGCTTCCTCGAGGAAACCGCAAAATTATTGGTTTTCGTTCAGCGTCCCTCCTGAACCTGTCGCGAGCAGACTTATCAGTGTGTTCTCATGACCAACCAACCAACTAACGAAACCATCGCTAGAATTGTATCGAATGTATATGCACAAGAGCACCGGAGATAATTTTATTTTGCATTTATAGAGTTCGGTTAAAAGAAATGTCTTCGCTACCGAGAAGATGGAAGAACTGCCAACCGACGGAGATAAAAATGAAAAGCGAGCAAGTGAAAGAGAGAGAGAGAGAAAGAGAGGAATAAAAAAGAAATTTAAAAATAACAAGAATCATGGAATGCGTTATCTAACGATGCAACATTAAGCTCGTAGAATTCTATTGTTCTCACTGATATCTTGCTTAGTTTTCGGTTCTTTTTTTTCTTTTTTTTTTTGCGAGCGCATTAAAATTAGCATACTTGTAGAAATTTCACGATGAAACGTATATATATGTATAATGTATATGTATATGGATAGATCTAGAAAATGTAAAAGCAAAATGTATTTCGAAATAGCAACTACTACCTACCAGGATCGGAAGTTTTTTCTAACTATGGAAAAATGAATACTCTCTTTTTTTTCGTTTTACATTGGTACACTATGGTATAGTATTATCAACACGCATATATATACTACTATGGTAGTATACCTACTTCTCGATGAATACACCAGGGAAAGCTGCCGAAGTATTAGCAAAGAATATATGCGCACCCGTCTCTATTCATTTGTAGACTACTATTCGAGATCAACGACCTCGCGCCGATGTACGATACAACACACACGAGTCTTTTTATTAATGCAACTGAACCATCAAAAAAAAAAAAAAACAAAAGAGAGGAAATCGATTTTGACGCGCGATCAAGGACATTCGATTAAAATTTTTTTATTGTCTATACGATTGTAAAAGTAACCAAAAATTGTCCACCCTTTTATCAATGGCAATTGATAAATCGTTCGAGGTATTTGAAAAACGATTTAAGAACAATCAATAATTCTAATCGCTGATGTATCACAGATTAACTCACGATATTCGTTAAAATACATTGCATGAAAAAAAAAATGTGATAAGATCGAAGCAACAGATACCACTCGAGGAAATTTCAATGAAAAAAAAAAATATGTAAGGGGTAATAGTCTCGGTCGGTAGTTCGCGAGGAAACCGACGTAATTTCGCTAGTAGACTGGCTAGAAATAAAATGATAAAAGGACTTTATATTAAGAGAGGTTGAGAGGGGGAGGGGCTTGCAATAAGTTGAATCTTTGCCAAATTCTCGGCAGGATTCTAGGCGCCTCCGATAGTGTCGAAACGTTAGCAACTACGTTGATGATAAAAATAACAAAAAGAAAAAAAAAAAGAAACAAAAACAAAAAATAGTTTGAAGTATAGTAACTAGCGAAAATTCTATCTCTGGTTCGTAGTCATCGCTCTATATTTAACCAAAAAGAAAGCTAGATAGATAGATAGATAGATAGATAGAGAAAGAAAGAAAGGGTGAGAGGGAAAGAGGTGTGTAAGGAAATATTTTCTGTATCTCATCGGAGGAATCTTTCTGACAATCGTACCAGAGTACCTCTGGTGCACTTTTCGATCTTTCCTTTTCCGGTTTTCCAGTTGAATGTTTCTAACACGAGATGTCGATTGAAACGTCGGGTAGTTTGATCACAAAGAAGAAAAGTAGGGATGTCGTTTGAACACACTAATATATATATGAATAGTGTAAGACATTCACACATATACACGTACGAGATATCACGCGCACACGCGATTGTACAAATGTTGTAGAAAAAAGAAGAGAAGTGAAGAAGGGGTGAGATGGAAAGAGAAGAGAAGAGAAGAGAAGAGAAGAGAAGAGAAGAGAAGAGAAGAAAAACGAAGGGAAAGGGAAAGGGAAAGGGTGTCTCGTCAGCGTCAGATGGAATATGCTCGCGAGAGGTCGCGGTTAAAGCTCGCAAACGGTACCGGCTGTTTACCGCGTATCCCGCGCGCGTTCCACCCTCAACTGCGTTCCACCATACGCTGCTCCTGCTACTGCTGCTGCTGCTGCTGCTGTTACTGTTACTACTGTTGTTGTTTTTCTTATCTCGCACGGCATGATTCCGTTGGTTGACGAAGAAAAGAAAGAAACTCGAAAATAAACGAAAAGAAAAAGAGGCTAACGAATTTCAGCGAGTGTAAGTTAAACGGTGGTTGTGTTCCTCGCGTTTGACCGGACGTAACGCACACGTGCCTACGGAATGACGACGATGACGAGTGAGAAAGGTGGTGAGAAAGGGAGAAAGGGAAAACTGGGATGAGCGTGACAAAAAAAGGGAAGCGAGAGAGAGAAGAGGGTTGGAAAGAAAAAAAGGGGGGAAAAGGAGAGAGAAGGAAAGAGATAGAAAGATAGAAACAACAGCACCGGTGACGCAGAAGAGGCGTGCGGAACCGCGTCGGTCTCGATCTGCGCTCTGCGGCACACTAGCTCCCCGTTGCCCTGGCGCCCTCGCCCACCACCAGCCAGACCACCCACCCCCCACAACGTCACTTCCTCCTCCTATCCACCCCTCCATCGTCCAACATGCGACACGGCGCGCCACGCCACGCCACGCCACGCCACGCCACACCACCCCACGCCACTCCACCCCACGCCACACCACCCCACGCCACGCTGGAACGAAACGAAACGAAACGAAACGAGCCACCCCTTCGGGGTGAGACCGCGAGCGGACTCCGGTCTTGTTTCTTCTTCCTCCAGTTCGCTGTCACTAACAGAACTGTGGTTACTATCCCGGTTCCCTCGGGAACACTTACCTATACAAAACGAATCAATCGTGGTGATTCAACGGAACCGTGAATCTCGATTAACGAAGCCTCCGACACTTACCCATGAGTTTAGTTTTATTTATTTGTTTTTCAGTTTGGTTCGGTTAATTTTTATCTTGTTCTTTTTTCTTTTTGTTTTTCTTCCTTTCTTTCTATCCGCTGGTAGAAACATGAAGGGAGGAAAAGTTTATATTATCCAGCCAATTATTCTCGACGTCGTCGTTGTCGTTATCGTTGTCGTTGTCGTTGACCGATCGTTACTCCTTAGATAAACTTGGATTGAAACAATCCTACGACACAATGACAAAGACTATCGGTAGAATCGATCTTCCAAACCGTTTCCTCACGATTTATTCTATTCATTCGGGTCCGATCATCTCAGAACACGTTACTTGCTTTACGAACTCGAAACCATTAACCGCAAGCTCTAGGACTTCCTCTGATCCTGTATAGTTACTAACGATCAACTTGGATGGGGAAGGACCTAACTTCTGAGTAATTAACTGTCTACTCTCTTTGTAAGATACCGTACACCATCACTGTTGTATCTTCCTTTATCTGACTGTTACTCCAATTCTCGGATGATGTAATAATCACGAGACGTTATTTGTTAATCACGTTTTAACAATGATATCTCTTCATTTTCGTTCATCGAAAATATCGTCTTCTTTCTTTTTTTGTTTTTTTTTTTCGAAATGCACATGTACGCGTAACGAAAAAAATATTATATTGATTTAAAAATAATTATTATTTTCGCGTAATACACATACTATAATACTTTCTTTATTTTCATCTATTATTTATTCGCTCATTGTTACTTCATAGATTTAAAAAAAAAAGAAAAAAATGTTCAAATATAAAAAAGAATGTTGAATAATAAAGAAATAATAAATATTTGTAGAATCGCGATATAACAGTTTAAGTTACCCCTATATTAAAATTCGTTTCATCGTTTCTCGTTGGATAACTCGATACTGGAAAACAAGACGATGGAATTCACGTAGAGAAGCACGTGAGAAACCTGCTGGAATTCGTGTGACGAGTGTCGTAAAACCGAGCCTTCCGTATATATCGAGCAACAAGTGTAGGCCGACGATTAACTCGTGATTTTCTAGAGAATCGATACTGACCGACCAAATAAGTTTATTCCTATTAGCTCTTATTCTTATTCTTTTTATATTTATTCTCGTTTTCACTTCCGCTATTTTGGTATCTCATTCATGAAACTGTAATACCTTTGTTCTAGTATCCCTCCTCGCAAACGAAAAACCGAATTTAATTGTTTTTAACTTTCGACGCCGAAGGAAAAGTCTATTATTCGCGAGCGTTTTAAATGCACATTTCCTCTTCCTCCTCCTCCTCCTCCTCTTCCTCCTTTAGTACCCTCTACTAATCTCATTGTTTTTCATTTACCGATTTTCCGGACTTCTAGGAATTTCTCCAGTTGAATCTCGACGCCTCTCTCGTATACCTCGTAGAAAACATGATAAAACTCATTTCAACGATGCTAGTTATATATTCCGTCCAATTAAATTTCGATCCTAACTTTTGCACGAGATTACTTTCAATGATATATAAAATATCAAAATGTTTTTTATTTTATTTTACTTTTTTTTTCTGGAATGTATAGAAAATTCCTCAAGGAATACTCATTTTTTTTTCATTTTTTTTTTCTCTTGTTTCCTACATCTATTCATTCGTTGATTGAAATTTTCTTTAATAAAAATAGTCCCCTAACGTCGTAAATTATTTCCAAATCCGTTGATAGATAAATGCGGATCTTTCGAATATACTTTCCTCCCACAATTAAAAATGCTAGCGACAGACACCTCCTAAACTATTTTCGTACGCACCATTTATATTAATCGAAGTAGGGCGCCATATCGATCTTACTGGAAACAGAGTAGAATGCCAAATATCTCGTCGTTTGAAGGACGATTCAACGATACAGTATACTTACACACACACACACACACACACATACACACATATATCTGTTCTCTACAATTCGTTAATTGAGAAAATTTTTTTTTATGTGTAACGGTATTTATCTAAACAGAACGAACGAACTTTAATTTTCTACTACCATTCCTCCATTTCGTCGAGAATCGATCTTCTTCTTCTTCTTCTTCTTCCCCTTTTTGGGAGGGCGGGGATGACTGGGGGAGGGTATCTTTTTTTGTTTGTATTATTTTTTCTGCGTTTCCCTTTTTCTCCAAAGCTCTCTACCTTTCCTGTCTTTCGCGTGGCTTTCTCTTCCATTTCTTTCTTTTTCTTTTTCTCTTCCTCTTCTTCTTTCTCCTCAGCAATCGTAGACTTTAGCTTTCCCGCTAGTTCTATCTCGTTCTCTGTTTCTCTCGTTTTATAACCCTCTCATTCCCTTGAACCCTCTGATCCCTCCTCGCAACGGTAACTACGGGATTTTTAAATGAGAATTTTAACGATCGACCTACATTTCCATGCCCTATTTACGGCGTATCAGAGGCAATGTCAAATTACGAGGTAAATATACTACTAGTCAACCAAAAGGTACTCTTCTTTACATAGATAGGGTGAACGATACAGATATCTTCTCCGATATGCATCAAAGAAAAGTTACGAGAAGTGAAAGGTGTAAGTAGGTACAGATAAGTAACCTATGCGAAACGAACCAATGTAAAGATAAAGTCATCGACAAAATTTTGATCATCCTCTATCTTCTGATTTATGTTCGTTTCGTTTCGTTTCGTTTCGTTGAACGAACTAATTCCTATGAATTGTTACAATTCTCTTGACACGTTGCAGAAAATGATTCAACATATATACTTGAATCATTCAATTTTATTTATATTTATTACGATTGTTAAAATCGTAGATGATATCATTGATACGATTTTGATTACCTATTAACGAAAAAGTTCTAAACAATTAAACATGTTCGGCGATTACATTTGAAAAATATATCGTAGAAAGCGTAATTTCTCGTCATGTTAAGATATCTCCTAAGAATAATAATCGGATAATAATCGAACTTGTTAAGAGGTACTTACCCTCATGTGCGGCTGCATCAAAAGTTCTTGAAGTTCCCGAAGATCGGCCCTATCGATGTTTCGTACCGTCGAGTGTTCAGCTTCCCGAAGGATCTCTTCCACTTCCCGCGCACGTTGAACAGCGTCCGTTTGCGGCGCTCGGCATGGTGTGGGCACGCGACTTGAGATCCTATCGTAAAGCTGAAAACATATTTTATTTACAATCAATTAACCCTGGATAAAAAACGAATGATTTCGTTAAATACAAAGACAAAAATAAAAGAAAAAGTTAAAACACGTTTAAACGAAATCCATCGTATTGTCCGTTTGTTTGTTTTTTTATTATCATCAACGAATTTGAAAAACATGGACCGGCAAGGAAAGATCGAAAATCGTTCGTATATAAATCATTAGATGTTCGAAAAACGATATTAATTATTATTAATTAAAAAAAAAAAAGAAAAACATTGTTTATATATATAAAGAGAGAAAAATCGCAGACCGATTGAACTCACCAAAAGACCAGCGATTTCTAACAAATCGGCGGCCAATTCGGCTTCGCCAAAGAACATTAACTGACAGATATGCATCTTTCGAAGTTGAAACGCGCGATTAAGATGAAGTATCGATCGAGGGATAAGATCATGCCTCCTTTTGTTATGGTCTCGTTAACGTTGCATTAAGTGCAACGTGTTAGACATAGATTAAAAGAGATCGACTGAAAACACCGAGTTTATTCCGCACAACAACAACAATAATGCTCGCGTGTAGATCCGATAACGCGACGACCCCCCCACGATAGTACGTGGGATTTTGTTTATCAGGGCTCCAAGCTCGGCCATCTTGGTAACGTAGCGAGCAGCGCTTGCGCCATTTTCGAAAGTTCAAAGAGGGTGGTACGTACGGGGTAGCTACTTTTTCCCACGGGATTCAAAAGGGAGGAGAAGTAAAGAAAGAGAGAGAGAGAGAGAGAGAGAGGGAGAGAGGGTAAACGGTGGTGAGAACACCGTGAAAGACGGTGGCGCTTCGGGTTGGTTGAGGAAATTTCTGAATCACTTGGTTCCTAGAGTTGAAATCCCGTGAAAATGTAGGGAGTAACTTCATCGACGATACCTTGAATCGATAAGAGAAAGTAGAATAGCGAAAAGTTGACTTTCCCCTTTTACGGTACACACAATCCAAGCCATGGTAAAATTCTCTCTCTCTCTCTCTCTGTTTTACCCCTAGGAAAATGTATTATCTACATTGTTCACAGCCGATTCGATACCTACCCTCTTTGGTATCCACCAGTTTTACCTGGTGAAAATTGGTCGAAAGTGATCATACATAGACACAGATACAGAGACAGAGACACGGTTGTGTTAGCGCTAAATTTGGAATAAATCCGTGAAATCTGTTCCCTTAGTTACGACCTTGTTTCTATCAATAGAAAACTCTCCCCCTGTTTATTACGATCTCATTAGTGTTTGTTATTCGTGTAATAATAGCGTACCTCTAAAATAGCACGAAGGCGATAGTCCTCGACGGCGTTAAGAATTTCACCGCGCGTCAGTCTACCGCTTTCTTGCAATACTTCTATATCGTCGAGCGAATCCAAAATTTCAGCAACAGCTCCTATTACAAACAAACAAAAAAATACAAATATATATATACTATCGATTGATCTAACGTTTGTTTCTTTTTTTTATTTTCATTTTTCAATATCTCATAAATATACCTGTATAAACGTACCTGTAGCCGTTACCTCGTCGTCCCCGACATCGGAAAAACTGTCGCCATTAGTTTCCGAATACGGGGCGTGCCACTTTGTTGAAGACACAGCTGCTTTTACGGCATCCTTCAATTTTCGTCTAGCATTGAATTTTTTAAGTTCTTCTATAGTGTCACCTAAATGTACCCGCGCTGCTCCCTTATCGCGATCCTGTCAAATGAAATAATTTATATGAATATATATAAATATATAAATGATATGTCCTACATAATATATACACACACACACAGTAACCAGACTACTCGAATAATCATTCCTGTTATACAGTTATGAATATTATATGTAATTACTCATATACGTATCTATATTATTATTCATTAAATGTGCGACACCTGTCAAATTTCATTTATTCATTTACCGTACACGTATAGGAAATTGATATATCCCATCCCAGACCCGTTCGTTTATCGAAAAGTTTAATTGTTTGACGTACGTCCTACTCGTTCGCGAACATGTTCGAATACAAATGGAAAGAGATCCTTGAAAATTCGACCAACAAACTTTATGTTTACATCATCTCCGCTTGCACAAGCCCGTTTCCAGCCAAAACGATCAAACTTTAATATTTGGATTAAGTAAAACGAACGATTTGACATATAGGTAAGTAGATATAATAAATAAATACTCGTCTTAGAGAGAATGACACACTGTCGTACATATCATCGATCGGTTGGGTCCGATGTAGCATATTTTACATAGTTGCCTTTGTAATAAGGTGCGTCGTGTCAAGAAGCGGGTGTCCCACTTGGAAGGCAATACTTGCATAATTTTATCGATAAAAGTATAATAATAGAACGTGGGCTTTTATAAAGAAAATGGTGAAAAGTTTTCGCACGAAAATCTCGCCATTTCAAAGAAAAAAGAAAAAGAAATAGAAAAAAAATAAGGAAAAAAAAAAAAAACGTGCTTAGCATTTCACATACGGAACATAAATTTACGCGTACTTACGTATATGAATACATAGATACATACGTACGTAAATACATATATACATACATACATACATACATACATACATAAGTATATAAAATCTACGTAGTTTTCGTTTATAGAGTCGAGCCGAGGAAAAGTAAACGATGAACGTAACGGTTTGCTACGAAGCTGCTGCCCTCGGTAGTTCGTATCAGTGTGGGCGTAGGTAGGCACGTAAGTATATATGTGTGTACATGTGTGTGTATTCCACGAACACGCGGCAGTATGCAAAAAAAAAGAAAATGAGAAAGAAAAAAAAACGTTAAGTGGCGCGGCCAAAGGTATACTTTACTATGGTTATTTTCATTAACCGCTGGAGCTTTGCCCTCACGATAACGATCGATAACCCACTTGCACGTGTATTACATCGATATACACATGGGGGGAGGGGTATACACGTACCGGCGAGTCTTGCTTAGGTCACTGACTAAATACCATACCTCACGCATGGTTATAACATTTGCGCACGCACCCACGTTGCCAAGAAATGGCAGGACAACGATGATGATGATAATAATAATATCTATACCGAAAAAAAGAAATGTCAAAAGTATATGTTACGATCTTACGTTATTATATATTCAAGTAACGAAGGCGTAAAGACAAGATTGGTAAAAAAAAAAAAAAAAAAGAAAAAGGAGAAATTAAAAATACGCGTTGAAACACGAACCAGAGACGGAAAATATAAATCGGCTTTTAAAAAAACACAACCACCCTGTGTAGATTTATTTTCCAAGCAGTAAAGTGTGATCCCTTCGATCGGAATTATTTTTATTTCATCATAGCTCTTTATATAATGTTGCCTGTGCCATAATGATTTATTATCTCTCTCTCTCTCTCTCTCCCTCTCTCTTTCTTTCTCTCTCGTAACATGTCGATGACGTCGATCGTACGTAGAGAACGTTGTGTCGTTCCTAATGGCATCGTCACCAGCCGAGCAAACGTACTGTTGTTACTCACTCTGAGCCATTTATGATTGAGAACTTCTTGAATAGTGATCCTATGATTTACATCCGTCGTTAACATTCTCTGTATGAGATCCTTAGCTGGTTCGCTAATACAGTCCCACAACGGTGTTTCCATCTGCAAATTTAATATAAAATATATCATTGAAAGGAACCATGTCATCTATTTTTCTTCTCATCTTTTTGTTTTATACATATCTTTAAAAATTAATTAATCTCGTTGTGTGTGTGTGCAAAGCCACGAATGTGAGAAAAAACAAAACAAAACAACCAAATAAAAAAAGTTATATGTTGGGTATACCTGAACTCGTCCCCTACAAATTGCGTCCCGTAGCCTTTCGCGAGAACCCATAAATGGAAACGTGCCGGTTAGTAGAACGTGAAGGAGAACACCGGCCGACCAAACGTCACCTGGTTTCCCATATTGTCGACGTTGAATCACTTCCGGTGCCATAAAGTGTGGACATCCAACACGACCTGCGTGATGACCGAGAACTTCATGAGAAAATAATGTGATAGATAGATATGGGGGGGAATGGGGGGGGAAGGGGGGTTGACCGGGTCGTTCGTTTGACCCCATTAAAAGCATAAAAGCGTAGCCGAAAATGATAATGATTGGAAATTTTTTAGCTGTAGATTGGATTTTTTTTTTCTTATTTCTTTTTTTTCTGCGAAGTAAGCTTGAAATGCGTTTTGAATAACGACACTGTTTATTTTTTATAGGGGTTTTTTATTTTGTTTCTCGATATGCATCATGCGCATTAACACAATGACGAATGATTACTCGTCTTATGGAAATCTTATGGGGGGAAGAAAATGATGATAGAATGAATTAGAAAGAAAGAGATAGAGAAAGAGAAAGAGTAAGAAAGAAAGAAAGAAAAGACAGACAGAAAAGGGAAAGAAGGAATTTTAAATGAATCGAAGGTGTTTCATTTTTTTTTTCTATTTGTTTCATCGACCGAAAATATGAGAGAAAAATGAGAATGATGATTAATGAAGAAAAATGATTAGATTGTTAAAAGAAAAGAAAAGAACGAGAATAGTTAATCAAGAAACAATTAAATCGTGTTCTCTCCTCACACTATGCTCGTATTATTAACAAATAATCGAGCTAAATTTCGAGACAATCGACATTGGTTATAATTATCGAATAGGTGACTCGAGCAACTTGGCATGAGTTCGTGTCACAAATTCAGATCGTGAAACCGTAAACAGGACACGTAAAGCGAGCATAAATATGAGACACGGGGTGTCGCAGCTTTGTGCTAAATGATTATGTCCTATAATGCCTGTAAATTAATGCGTAATTCGTATTGAGAAAATATTTTAATATCGTTAAAAAATAATCGTATTAGAGATTCTCTACATTTATACATATATATTATTGTATATTTGTTCGTAAAAAATTCAAATTGGTTCCTAAATGCAATTTAAACGCGTAATTATTCGCGATGAGATTATTTATTCGCGAGAGAACTAACAAATACGTATTATGTATGTATGTATTTGATGTAATATGAAAAGTTGTAACACCGGGTATTTTAATAAATAACGTATAAACGTGTCATTTTCATTTGTACGCGTAAGTTTCACGTTTCGTTGGTAGGTACAGCGACACTGGTTTTGTTCGTAAGAATCATTTTGTTTCTTAAAAGGCCAATTTAGCTCGTTGAAGTAATTAACTCTTGTTAAGACCTTGGCATATGTATGTTCACGGCGGTCGTACTTTTCGCAACATCAAAATGACGTGTGAGAAGTATGAAAGAACAACGTTTCTATTCGTCGTAACTAAACTTACTTTTTTTTTCAAACATAAACGAAATGCAATATGAGCATGAAAATACGATGATTATGAGGATGACGATGATGATGATGATGATGATGATGATTATTATTATGATCATCATTATCATATGAATATATGAGAACGATAATTAGAATTTAATTAAATATAAACGTATACGTTTAATAAATTTAATTACATCTACTACACACCACGCTTTGTGACATAATACTACAAATAGACATTAATATAAAAGTGCAAGGAAGATAATATGTGAAAAGAATCGAATGAAAAGCATGAACAAAAATGTCGACGCTAGAATAAAACGAGGATTTTTCATGAATAACACATTACAACATGCAATGCTTCAAATTCACGACGATCTTTTTCGTATTATTATTCAAAGAAATAAATAAAAAAAAAAAAAGATCTGATTGATTCGATAAATTTCAATGCAACGTTGCGCTCGTAACAACAAAACCAACGACGACGATAAGATACGATGCGTTATGCTGTTTTAACGATAAAGCTCTCAAATAGAAATTATTTCTATTTGCTGATATATGTATTAATGAGTTCGATAATTAATTTTTTTCAATCACTGGAATTAATCCGTGCTGATTATATTATATACCTAATTATACCGTTCTCGAATGTTTCAATGATAAAATCGTTCATTTGGATGCACTATACTTTGTACTTTGTAAGGAAATCAAATAATAAAGTATCGATATACATGATATATAGGTATAACATATATACACCTATTTTCAATTATAAATTTCCAACCGAAACATCCACCGAGATCGTATTATATTCCAAAAAGATTGTTCGACAATTACAAAATTATCTTCATTTCTTCCTCATGTAGATTTATATTACACAGTAAGAATAATAATCTTACATCTTGAGATATTATATTCTTAAAATATCTCCTAATTACGTTTTAGTCGAGTCGAGAAGATCATAAGTAGACGAACGAACATAAAAGCCATACAAATATAAACGGACACACAAAGAGACAGGCTAGTCTATTACTACGGACAATGACGGACAATAAACAGTCCCACATTTTTTTTATTCGGACAATTATTATCGATCGATTTCATAATTAATAAAAAGTAATATATGAAACATTTAAAAAAAAATAAAAAATAAAAAGAAGAACAAACAAACTATCGAAGGGTTTATTACTCGAGATACGTACACGCGTATATATGTATATATATATATACATATATATATTACATTTACATGCACGGTATATATCACATGCATTCCCATCCATCGATAGCGCATACCTCTTACTGCACATTTAATAATAAACACGTTATAATGAAAATTATTATAGGAAATAATTGGGACAAAAACGAAGGATTAACGTTGTAATCGGACATAGTAACGAACCCTTCGATTCTTACAAGAATAAATTTATCATTTACATAGGTTTATACTACTACGACGAAGAAGCAGAGCTCGGATCATTCTCGGCGCTACAAAACGGCGTAAACGTCGAAGAACAAACGGAGGAGACTGGGGGGGTTAAACTGAAACTATGGAAAGGGACGTCCTCGATAATTTATTATGGGTACTATTTTCTTTTTTCTTCTTCTTCTTTTTTTTCATTTTCATCTCCAAGTTTTAGGGCAGCTCAACGGCACAATAAATATATATATATATATATATAATCTGTCAACTATATGCGGCCTGCACAATGACTTTTACAGGAGGGGAGGGGGGGACACACTACCGCACACAGGTTTCAAATGGAACTTCTATAAATACGC
>NW_014569640.1:0-5604 GCF_001313835.1 Polistes canadensis
GTTACCGGATCTCACCACGAGGAGGTTGCTGCGTCGGAGATCCATTTTAAAATGAAAGAAAAGAAATAAATAAATGTACTTGCACGTATATATATGCAGCATTCCACCATTGATTAGTATAATTTCCATGAAACGATGGTGAMCGTCTTTTWGAAACGATGGAAACAATGGGATGATTGCATACGCCTTTCTGAAACCATAAAAAGAATGACAGATTATGATAAAAATTTGTGTTAAACCATAGAAAAATATAAAATCATATAATTCTAATTACAAATCATCTTACCTAATGTCAATGTATTCACACCATCGATTATGACTGCATCAATCTGTAAATCAAATGAGATTTAATTAGATATCAAATTCTGTAATAAAATATTATTTAATTAAATAGTAATAAATACTTACGCGGAGCGTAACTAGTTGATAACTGTCACGCCGCCGTCCGGAAACAAAGTGAGGGATGACGTAGTCGAGTCACCTCTCCCCTCCTATTTACCTTATAAGGCAGTGYCWAAATGTTTTTCTATGCGTACTAGATGAAAGATCACGTGTATACATAGCCAACGTTCGACAACGTTTGACTTAGACCTTCTCCTTCTGAAGTCTTTCTTTTTCTTCATATACATTCAATTATATGGATCTTTACTAAACATAAAAATAAAAAGTAAATATGCATGTTAGAGAAAATAAATTCCTACAAATAAAAAACATTGTATGAGAATGTATTGAGTGCTACTTTTTTGTTGATATATTGTTTTGTATTTTTAATGATAGACTTTTTTATTTATTTCTATGTGTCTTTTATATTGATTCTTTGATAGAAATTATTTTAGAAAATAATTATTAAATGTTATTTGGAGAGAATATTTTTTATAAGCATAATAAAAATGTATATGCATATTAAAATTTATATATTAAATGTATTAGATTGCTAGAAAATTTAGATAATCAATAAGTATATTTATATATATTTCGATTATTAAATTAAAATGATCAAAAATAATTGTTACATTTATCTCATATTTTTAATTAATTAATTACAATGCACATATATATTGAAACATCATTAAGACATCATACTATTCCTAAGAATCTAGAATATGTCGATCATAAAAATGCTTTTTAAATCATTTCTCTGGTAGTGAAATAAATTATATTTTACCTTAAGGGGGTATATGTTTTTCATGCGTTGCATTATGTCCAGTTGCATCGAGTGCATCCAAAAGTAAAGACAAGTTTAATAAGATGATTAATATAACTTATCTACCCCTAGGATTACAATCACTTTTGAATGTTTCATTTGGTATTTGTAAATATATAAAAGATATTAAAAACGTTATGAAGTAATAATAAATAAGTTAACCATCATTTAACAGAAGAACTTTAACAGATAACAATGGCCCAGTTCAACGGTAAATTTCGAAGAGAATGGTAGCTGCTAGATCACATTCTCCGAGCTTTTAGAAAACAATAGACATTTACACTAATAAATAATACACTTTCTTTATATATTTCAGATTGTTTAAACATATATGTATTAGTATAAGCATTACATACACATTAACAAACTTTAAATATTAAATGATTTCGATGTGATATTCTTTTCGATGAAAATTTCCCCCTCCGAAGTGACTGCTGCATAGAAACGTTAAACAAATGTACATTAGTTTAAACAATTACGTAAAAATTAAAAGAATACTAAAATGAGAACGTTATAATCTATAATTTTATTGATTTATTGATTATTCCATTTATACACATGTGCAACGTTCGGAAAGTCATATAAACAACTTTCGTTACTACGATAAATTCGGTTTTTTTTTTTTTCCACATTTATCTACGTTTAATTTATTCATTTGAATTAAAACGCGATATTGCTCGTATCTGATTATTCGAATAAAATATATAAAGCATTCTATTATATAATTATTGTGTATGATTTTTATATCTAATATTTATTTTTACAATGGTATGTAATTTATCGACAGTAAAATTTACAGATCTCTGTTTTATCATTGAAGTATACATATATATATACATATATATATTACTCTGAAGATAACTTCTGTCTGATTTACCAATGATAATTTGTTATTTACGTAATTCGAAATTAAAACTACTGATGGAGCTGACATTACAAAATCCTGGATAAGAATTTATAATGAAAAATTATATTAACAAAATCCAACTTGTCATTGCTTTTATTTTCTTTTATAATTTCTATACTCACAATAGTCTTTAATATATAAAAAAAAAAAAAAAAAGTAAAAAAAGATTAACATCAATAGCCCACCAGCAGTAATCCAAGGAATGAAAATAAATCGGAGGATTAGAGTTTCTTTGCGCAGACGCACTCGACATTTAATCCCGATTGGCGGTAAGAATGAAGAAAATTCAAAAGCCTTGAAATAATCCCAGGCTGTCCGACTAAACAATTACACACCGTTTTGCCCTCTTGATCCGTTTTGACGTTAAAATTGTGCGATGTCACGTGGTGAAAATCGTAAAAGGGAGGTAGGAAGGAAGGGTTCCCTCTTGTTTCTTTCTCCCGATCATCCCCGATGACGTTAAAAAGGTCGCTCGGTGAATGATAATAAACGTTGCGAAGCGAACGATGCGAGAAATAGGATTTGCAACGATTTGAAATCTATCCGCGTTAAATCTGTCCCTACTCTTCTTCTTCTTTTTTTTTTCTTTTTCTCTTCCCTTCTTTATCGTTTCGACACACGATGTGAGACTCGTTAAAAAAAAAAAAAGAAAGAAAAGGAACGGGATAAAAAAAAATATGTCTCCTTTATCGATTTCTTCCACGTGACAACGTTATCCTTTCTTTTGTTGTTGTTGTTTCTTTCATTCATTTTTATGCTTGACGTAATTAATTTCATGCAAAAATGTGAAAAAAAGAAAATAAAAGGAAAAGAAGCGATCACAGAAGAATAAATTGTTCACTCTTTGTTTAAATATTAATATTCAATTTAAATTAGGATAAATAAATATATAAAATAATAAATCTCTGATAAAATTGGATATAACAAATTTTAAACGTTAAACAGGGGGTCTTATAAATTAATGGAAAATTTTATTATGAAAATGCTATCACACGAGCATAGGAGGAGAAGGCTTCCGTGTAACAATAAATAACGCTTTATTAACATCCTAATTCCTCAAACGAAATGAACGTGGTCGCTCAGCCACGAACTAAGAGAAGAATGGAAAGGGTTTGAGTGAGAAAGTGAGAGAGGGGGTTACGGAGAGGAACGGGTCTTAACTAAAAGTCTTAAATGAGACCGACGCACGCTGCGGTTCTAATTAAAACAAACACGATTATAAGTTTCAACTCTTGAATTTATAATCGGTCGCTGTTGGAAAGTGCGTTATAAACATTTGCCCGAAGAATGTTCTTTTCAATTTGCGAGTAATCTTTCAGTACCGAGGAAAATGCGAATAATAATTTTGCATTTACTTACGTACGAGACGTAAAATTAAACCAAAAAGAAAGAAAGAAAAGAATATAATCATCGAATAAGAGAGAAAAATATGAAATAATTCAAACAAAAAATGAATTAGAAACGTTCGTAATAATAATTTTTCGAGGTTAAATCGGAGGGGGAACGAGAATGAGGTAGTAGTCTTAAAAAAAAAAAAAAAAAAAAAAAAACAAGAAAAAAAATAAGAATTGAAACAATTAGTAAAATTGAATTATTTTAAAAAGATAAGAAAGAGAATAAAATAGAAGACATAGGCTACCGGAGTGTATTCTCAAGGTAGGACGATTACATCGGCGTTTAGACACCCGCTGGGCGATTCGTCTAAGCCGAGCTTAAGTTCGGCTTAGCTCGACCTTATTCTTCCTGTCGCATGCAGGTTCGCGAGCTAACGTAAATTTCGTTTTTCGTTTGAACAAAATAATACGCAACAGCACGAATATATAACGCGCAAATCTCTCGATATATAATAATATAAAATAAAATTATAAATAATAATATACACAAAATGAGATCGGATCGTGTCAACGCGACGATTTAACAAAATAAAACAAAAACTAAATCATAATGACGAATAAATTGTGTGTGTGTGTTTTTTGTTTGTTTCTTTTATTTTAAATATAATTTATAAATTATATTTCGAAAGAACGCGACGAGAGATATTATTTATGTGAAAGATCGTACGCGCGGTATAATAATTATTATCGAATGAATTTTTCTCGAATTGAAGATAAAGATTTCCTTGCAATAAACGCGCTCGGTGGTAAAAAGAAAACAAAAATTTGTACGCTTAGGTTCGGGCAAAAGTCGGCTTCCTTTATTCTTTTAATTATTAACTTATTATATCCTTCAACAAACTGAGTTGTGTCTCGTATATTTAGAAATTAACAACTCCGTGTAGTATAAACACAGGAGAACGCGAGCCACGCTTTATTAATTTATCGTTCGTTGTATATTACATGAAGTTCAGAAATGAATAAAGAAATAAATAAAGAAAGAGAGAGAGAGAGAGAGAGAGAGAGAGAAAAACTGGTGAGAGAAGGTTGAAGAAAAGTTGGCTCTTTTAATTACAGTGCGCAATTAAAAGGCCACGATTGCCATGTTTGGTAAAAGCACGTCTTTAAACGGGGTGAAAAGCTACTTCTTTCTTTATCAACGTATCAACATGGCACCTTTTTATTCGAGTTCTCCATTCTCGCCTATCTCGCGAATCTTGCTAATCAAGTTACGCCGAGTCGTCATTCTTTCCTTCCTTCCTTTCATCCTTTCTTCCTTTATACGTTTCTTGGTATAATGAAATGGAATTAAGATATATCGAAGTATAGACAAAACATTTTCTACGATTCTCTTCACGAGTTTCCAATTAACTACTAGTTCTTAGAAACGAGTTTTCGACAAGATCTATGTGTGATCGGATAATTAAATATTAATATTTTTAGCATATATGTGTATGTGTATGCGTGTATACATATGCTTTATATATATTAATTTAATATTTAATTCATATGAAAGTGAGAAATTTTGTTCTTTTTTTCTTTCGTAAAATTAATAAATGATGATCGTAAATATTTTTTAAACGATTTAATATGATACTATTAATTATTATTTGATGAGATTATTAGAATATTTGTAATTATTTAAATGTTTCTAAATTGAGAGATAGGTGGCTATATTAGATTGTTTTAATTACAACGATTCAATTTCATCGTGATCGAATTTCCTTTACCATTCTCAAATTAACTAGACAGACCGCAAGTGATTAACCGTAACGTCAATACTAATCTTGTTTCCTTCAACATACACCTTCCCTCTTTCTCTCTCTCTTTCTATTTCTATTTCTATTACATTACTAATTATATTATCAGCTACGATAGAGTTGATAGCATTTGTATATATACACAATAAAGACAATTTCCTTCCAACTGTATAAGATTGTTATCACTTTGGTTCGAGTTTTCCAACAGGGGACGGACATTTACTCGATTATCGTTTAATCGATTCAGACCACTCAACTACACGAGTATACTTCGTACGATACTAACCAGCATACTTTTCTATAAAACCCGCATCATCTAAAAGGATCGATAGTTACCAATTCCTAAAAATATTCTATGTT
>NW_014569640.1:6459-8186 GCF_001313835.1 Polistes canadensis
TCGTTATATTAAATAAAAATTAGTACAATATGCAACCAAGAAAAATAAAACAAAAAACAAAACGAAACAATACTTAATTTCATGCATTTTCGAAAAGGGAAAAAAAAATGGACTAGATAGGATAAATAAGATGCAATTTATTTAACGAGAAGAATAAGCCTTTCAATCAAAGCTAACGACTCGCGTTAGTTTTTTCTTTCTTTCTTTCTTTCTTACTTACTTCTCGGAGTTTTATTTTCAACTTTTATTGAAGCAACATATTTCCGAACTCGTTAAAGTTTCTTGCGCTTTAGTGTTCTCTCTCTCTCTCTCTCTCTTTCTTTCTTTCTTTCTCTTTCTCTCTTTGGTTGCTCGCGTTTCCTTTTTGCGCGAGAAATTATCCTAATTTCATCCGGCATACAATTCCCCGCTGACGTAGGACCGGTCTTTTTCTCCCTAGGGCGAAAAGCAACAAGCACAACACACATACAAACACACACACACACACACACATATACATACATGCAACTACTCGCTTATACTTCGCTTCGTTCCCGTTCATTGTTCTTCCACGCTTGCCAATTCTACGCTCCTCGTGTAGAGACACGTTGAACAAGGTAAACGAGCAATCGTCATCATCTTTTTTCATCGATTCGATCCGTTTCAACTATTTCAAATCGCGTTCCCCCTCGTTGATTTCTCCTTATTCATACATAATCGTTTCGTTAGTTATTTCTTCCTTTTTTTTCATTTTTTTTTTCACTAATATTATTTTTTTGGCCAAAAATATATTTCCATATATTATTTAATTTTCATTACAAACAAAACCCACGCAAATAAAGTAAATTAACGATGTAACGAGTAAAAGTTTTATCATTTCAATCATGTACAAGATTCGTTGTTAAAAATAAGACATTGTATTTTTAAATACACGAAAATTTGGTACTCAACAATCGAATGGTTTATCAATAAAAAAATAAACAAATAACAGATCATTTTACTTCGTACAATGTCCCCAACGTGAATTAAATATAATTGTGACACGTTAACTGTCCACTTGAAATAAAAAGATTCCAATTAATCAAATGTTTAGTATATTTTTTTGTTCTTTTTCGATTTGATATAATATTAAATAAAAAAGGTTGAAACGATAAATCAATGGAGTTACAAATGCGCAGAAGCGAGAAATGAACTCGGATAGATAAAAAAAAAAAAAAACAAACGTGTAATTTACCAGTGGCTAACTCACTTTACGAATGGGCCAACCTCTATAACCATAATACTTTCGGAGGGTAACAGGTTGAGAAGAAGAGTAGTCGGAGGAGGATTATGATGGTTTATACTTTGGTAGGCGGAGTAGACTTCCGTTTAAGCAGTAATTAAGCCTTGCCACGCCCTCGGTCACGCTTCCACTAATAGTCAGCTCTTTCCTTCGCTACCCTTCGACCTTATACTAAATAATATCTGATATCTAATGTGTATATATATATATATATATAGAATATTTGAGAAGATGATAAAAAGTGTTGATATTTATATATCGCATCGTTAAAACTGTTACATTGAATATTTTCAAAAAAGAAAATTCGCTACCATTTGAATGATTCTAATTAAAAAAGAAACAATAAAATTATACGCAATATTTTTAAAGTCAATTTTAATAAAAAAAATGTCAAACTCGTTGGATTATTGCGTTACAAATTATTATACGTATTTTTTTTTTTTTTTCTAATATCGTATTAATTTCG
>NW_014569640.1:9941-11823 GCF_001313835.1 Polistes canadensis
TTAATATTATATACTCTCGATATATTTTAAATTCGACGAGAAATTATTTTTCCTATCCTATCAAAGAAAAAGAAGAAAAAGTAGAAAAAGGAAAGAAAAAAAAATTAAGCAAAAGTTTTAATTACTACGATAAATTTGTTATTTGATATTAATCATTGCACAATATAACATAAAGAGCATGTAAAATTATTACAATTCGCGTACAATTAATCGTAACCTCGTTTATATAATAATAATAATAATAATAAATTATCGAAAAGAAATATAGTTTGAAATATTTCAATCAATCGTTGAGTTATCTCTTTTTTTTCTACCTTCCTTATTTTTCTCTTCATAATATTTAATACATCATACACACATATACATGTGCGCGCGTGCTTGCACAAACATAAACTGGGTGATCATAAAATCATGCAGAAGAAAATAGTTCATTATTACCAGTGGGTAGTTACATTGTCCGATTTGGAATCCCTCCTCCACTTGTCACCCTCTAACCATGCAAACAAGTAGTAGTAGTAGACCCCGTTTGAGATTTGTCCCATCCATGAACAGACGCTTCCGTCCTTCTCGAAGGGTTCCGTTCCGTTCTATTCCATTCCATTCGATCATATTCTCTCTCTCTCTCTTTCTCTTTCTACGATATCTTCCTAACAGATGTAGTATGTACACCCGTTCTGAATCAAATTTGCCGATTTAAGAGCCAGCCAGAATTGAGTTACAAAACTCCAATTGTCATCCCCCTTTCTTCTTTTTCTTCTTCTTCTTCTTTTTCTTCTACTTCGTTATTTTTTTTTTGTCACGCTTTTATATAACAATCCTTTGAGATCGATTAATTAATCAACGATCTTTCGTAACGTGTAAAAATAAATGAAAATGATAATGTCATTTGTTGTCGATAATATTATTAAATTATAAATGTATGACGCTTGATAATAAGAAATTTTATTATCAAATCTAATTATTTTACTCGTATAAAAAGCATATAACAAATATATTACTTATTATATATACGAGAAGAGGTGGATTGAAAAGAGTATTGAATATAATTTATTTTTCATCTTAAACTTTTGATATCTCACTCTGAAATATATATAAATCAAATTATTCTCTATGATAGATTTCAAACATTTTAAATCCCTAACCGATTGTATCGTATAACGTATATATAATAAAGCATAAATATAATATCATTATTTATTTTGTAATTAATAAATAATTTTAATAAAATTTAATTAATAAAAACAATAAAAAAAGATAGTTTCGAAAAGAACGTCCGCGTAATCCCACATCCATTGAGCTTCAACCCCTTGATCGTTCGATCCTTTTTTATTCTCTCTCTTTCTCTTTCTCTCTCTCTCACTCTCTTTCGTCTCCCATTATTTTTCTACGAGGGGCAGGCGGCGTCTGGGCGCGCGCCCGCTGGTATGTCTGGCATTTTTGGCCGGCTACGTTTTTAAAACCATCGCGAAACAATTGACCAACGGGTTTTCGATCAAGTTCTATCCTTTGAAAAGAGAATCAACCTAATCTATACGTTCATTATCCGCTCTACTCCTCTTCCCTAGCCCCAAAAATTATCCTAACAAAATTTCTACGATAGAACAAAAACAAAAAACAAAAAATCCAACGCAAATACGATACTTCAAATTTTTCCGATTCGATAGGTGGTGGGAGAGGAAAGGGGTGGGCTTGGGGGTGGTTAAGTAAATTGGGTAAAAATCACTCGCTCTCTCGTCTACGTGATTTAATAATTTTATATAATATACGTATATAGAAAAGGACAATAATTTTTCTGGCTGGTGCACGCGACCGTGGAGATTCCTATCTACGCTTGATAAATTACTGTCCCTACTCGTATCCCTCCCCCCACTTCCCCCCACCC
>NW_014569640.1:11848-16021 GCF_001313835.1 Polistes canadensis
CCCAACCGCCAACTCTTTCTCGTTCTCTCTCTCTGTCTTTTTTTTTTTTTCTTTTTCTATTTATTTCTTTTCTTTTCTTTTCTTTTCCCGTTCATTTTTCGATCCAAGAGAGCACTCGTATCCAGGACACACTCGTTGGATGCTGCTGCTACTTCTGCTTCTTCTTCTTCTTCTTCTTCTGCTTCTGCCAAAGAGAAAAAGAAAGAGAAATATAGAAAGAAGAAGGCTGGCTCACCTTAATATTAATTTGCCCCACCATTGTCCACTTTTATTACTCACATATCTTACGGATTTTTACTTTTATTGTCCTCTTACACGACCGCGATTTCTTTCCTTTTCCCTAAGTCAGACTCTATGCTTTTACTTCTTTTTTTTGTTTTATTTATTAACATTTCTTTTTGTCTCATTTTCTTTAACCAATTTTTCTCTTATTTTTTTTCTCATTTGATGTATACGTATATATGTACGGGTATGTGTATGCGTGATGCATTTCGTGTTCTACGAGAATACTTTGCCATAGGGTTATATTGATTATCTTCATGTGAAACATTTTTTATATTCCATATAATTAACTTTAGAAATGGTTAAATATTATAAATTTGTATATAACAATATTAAATATATTATTTTATTTAATAATTTTTTTTTTTAATTTTAATTTAATATAATACAAAATTAATAGATGAATTAATGAAGTTAGGGTAATAAAGATAAAAAGGAGATTATTTTCTATATTTTTTTATTGGTTTCTTTCTCTTCCTTTTATTCATCCTTTTTCTCTTTTTTTGATTCACAAGCGATTCCTTCGGGATGTGTTTCGTGCAAGAACGAGTTATCTTCAATGTTATAACTGGCATGTACGATCCTACGCTTCTCCAGAGAAATTCTATTATAAACAATCTACCAACGCGTATGTACTCGCGTACATCGTGAATATGACTATGAATGTAGCCTACGCTTCTCTTAACGTTGCCTTTCAATGACGTATCATCGACCGGTTATTGCTATAAGGTATTATATTTTATTTTATCATTATTGTAAAGGGTTGAAAGGGTCGTAATGTTAAATCAGATTTGTCTATCTTTTGTAATATAATATTTTGTATTATAATACACAGTATATGTGTGATTTAACGATGAAAATTAATTTTTACATCTAACAATATATGCAAATTATTATTTTTATTATATTTCTTTAAGTTTATATTAACGGGATAGAATTAAAGATAAGGAAGATTCAATCTTTACTCTGTCCCTTCTTTTAGTAGGATATTTAATTAGAATTTTCACACATACTTTCGAATCGGCTGTGAATTTAGTCAAATTTAAGGGTGCATCGAACGATCCTATATAGCACGTATGGAATTTAATATAATATTTACCTTCTCTTTTCTTCTTTGGGAAAAGGTATAATCTTTTTATCAGAGGGAGCAAAAAAAGAAAGAAAGAAAAAAAGAAAAAGAAAACATATACGATGATACGTGTAGAAATGGTATTATTTATATTACATTTTACTTATGGGATTATACAAGGGTGGATTGAAAAGTTTGATCTCGATAACAAGAGAAAAGAATTTTTTTTCCTTTTGTCTAAGCCACACAAAATTTTTCACAACTCGGCCATTTATTAATACAAATCATATTTTTGCATTTGCCAATGTGATAATATAAACAAATTATTTTTTTTTTTTTCGATTAAAAATCAAAACGAATGATATATAATATACATTCGATACAAAATATATCTTTATAATTATATATCCTATATTTCCTATATCTCCTATGTCTTTTATAATTATAACTATGAGAAAGGGGGGGAGGGTAGTATTTAAATATAATCAAAATTTAATAATATACACAAAATGTTTCATCCGTTAGAACCTTTACTATCCCAATGTAATAACGTCTCAGACAATTCGTTGAAAAATAAAAAGAAGAAGAAAAGAAAAAAAGAGAATTATAAAAGTAAAACGTAGACGAATTTTTTGCGTTAGGAAAGAAAAACCGTTGGTAAATCGTCGTCGGTGCAGAAAAGAATCAAAAATCTTGATCGGACGATCAGCATTGAATGGTGGCCACGCACTGTGCGAGTCTCACATTAATAAAAGAAAAAGAGAAAAAGAGAGAGAGAGAGAGAAACATTGGAAGGCAGTTAGTTGAATGCGTAACGCGTAGAGAAAGCGACGTAAGAAGAATATTCAACCGTCATCGTCATCGTCGTCATCGTCGTCGTCGTCGTCGTCGTTGCGCGTCGGTAAGAAGAAAGAATAAGAAAAATCGCGATGCCTGGTTCCATTCGGTTTCGATCCACATGCTGAGGAGAAGAAATAAGATTGAAGAGGGAGGGAGAGATTGGACGGGGGGGGAGGGGTTGGTGAGGGGGGAGGGGGTACATAATATCGCCCGGAGCTGTTCGTCATCATCCTCGTCTACCTTCTTCGTAGGTAGTAGCTTCAATTAGAGAAGACGAGAGGAGTCGGAAATCGTATGAAGAAGAAGAAGAAGAAGAAAGGTAGTCAACATAAGAGAGAGAGAGAGAGAGAGAAACCAGCACGTGCGCTAAAAACCTTTTTATACTTATACTTATGTATGTGTGTATATATGGTATGGGCATGGTTAAAGAGAAAAAGAAAGAAAGAGAGAGAGAGAGAGAGAGAGAGAGAGAGAGAGAGGGAAATAAGTACGTTGTGAAGTACTGAAAACAGAGAGCTCGTTGACTCGCGCCAAAAGATCGACGTGAAATCGCATATCGTAGCTTCGTGATAGAAAAGAAGGAAAGAGAGAGAGAGAGAGAGAAAGAGAGAATGTAAAGAGAACTCAAGAGGGTTCTCCTTTCTCCCTTATTCGAATAATCGTCCGTCCGGCGTTTGTCACGTAGTTCGTTCGGTTCGTTCCTTCGTAAAAGTCGCTTTCGACCCCCATTACGAGTCACAATCTTAAAAGCCTCTTTTTCCCTATACAAACCGATTGTTCCTACCTACGAATAGAGAGGCACCTGCTTCTGGCATCAGGTTACACGTACACCATCCCTCTTTCTCTTTTTCTCTTTGCTTGCTTGCTTACTTGCTGGGTAATTCGCGAGAACTTAAAAGCCACCCTTACGAGAAACGTCCGACGACGTTAAGTTTCCAAGTCGAATTCCGCTGTTTGAACACCTGAAAGAGAGAGAGGGTGACACGTAAGAACTCGATCCAAGTTCGTACCGTGTTCCTGGTCCACTGGGGGGCATTTTTACCTCCAACCCCCTTACTCCTACCCCTCTGCCCGTTAACTCCTCATCACCGAACTACATCAACCCCACCCTCTAAGCAGCACATTGTGCGCAAGACTTCGTGTATGAGAACGGAAGTGCAAATTATAGGGCCCAGGAGAACCCGCGACCCGTTCACCGATCATTTGTCCTTCTTTATCTATCTTTCTCTCTCTCTCTCTCTCTCACACACACACACATCAGTCAACATTTTTCTCACGATCCTACTCGTACGATGCATTCCTTTTTATAGCCGACTATGGTTAAATGTTCTTTATTGTAAATTCGGTATTTAGATATATGTATGTATATGTTCGTATTTATTTAAGTATGTCTATGTGGATTGGATTCGCGTCTACTATGTGAGACGTGGGATTGTTACGCGAGTTCGTATATATTCTTCTCATTTACTTTTTTTCTTTTATTTTAAATACTCGATAACACAAATTAGTATTATAATATAAATAAAGGTTACCGGTGTTTAGCGTCACATTTAAGTATTTTCTCGTTATTAACGTTAATAATGATCGTTATTAATTTATTTTTGTAATTTATTTTAATTAGAAATAAAATAATTATGATAGAAAAATGGATGATGATTAATATATTAAAACAAAAACAAAAAAAAAAACAAAAAGAGTAGAAAAAAATGTACGCGTGAACATGAAAAAAAAGATACTGATTGAAAGTCCACTTAAGTAGATCATTATTATTTAGACATGTCTGTTTCTTTGGTATCGAGTCCTTATATCTTCGATTATGCTGACGTATCCCCCCATATTTGTACTAAAGTGACTACCATAAATGGTAAGTCAGGCCAAAAAGTCGACGAACGGAAAGAGCTCTGCTGAAGAACGTTGAAATGGAAATTCGGTTAAAAGAGCTTGGGGGCCCCCTCTGTGTTTTCTCTCTCTCTCTCTCTCTC
>NW_014569640.1:17121-45445 GCF_001313835.1 Polistes canadensis
AAAGTATCGGCCATCTCTTCAACGCAGCAGACACAAAGTGAAAGAGAGAGAGAGAGAGAGAGAGAGAGAAAGAGATGCTGCATGCATGGTCCACGATCACGCGTGTGCGTGATCTTCGCGTGATTGCGGGTACCGACAATGACAACAAGCGCTGCGGGAGGCATGACTTGGCGCGGTAAAGAGACGCAAGTCCGCCTTTTAATACGGACTTGCCGACAGCTGTGTGTGTGTGTGTGTGTATGTGGGAGGATGAACTGAAAGATACATACTATATGTGTGTATCAGTAAGATAAAAAGAAAGAGAGAGAGAGAAAGAGATAAAATAATGATTTTGGTAACAGGTTGTGTCATTTTTTTTAATCATTCAAATTATTTCTCTGTTTCTCTTTCTTGAAATTTTAATATCACTTTCTTTTTTTATATATATATTCTAAACATTTTGACACGTTTGATGCTTTACCGAATGCATATTTTTAATATATTTTTATTGCAATCTTTGATGGATGTGTATGTAGGAGGATGAACTGAAAGATACATACTATATGTGTGTATCAGTAAGATAAAAAGAAAGAGAGAGAGAGAGAGATAAAATAATGATTTTGGTAACAGGTTGTTGTGTCTTTTTTTTAATCATCCAAATTATTTCTCTGTTTCTCTTTCTTAAAATTTTAATATCACTTTTGTGTTTTTGTTTGCATTCTAAACATTTTGACACGTTCGATACTTTATCGAATGCATATTTTTAATGCATTGTTATTGTCATTCTTTGATGGACCAATGTTTATGTGCTTATTTTTTTGGATTAAAATACACGATATACGCTATAATTATAGAATACTTGTTTTATGAGTCTTATAGTAAAGGATGCAATTACGAAATCGAGAAATATTATATAGAAAAAAGAAATTAAATAGAAATTTAATGGAAAATATAAGATAGTATGGAATATTATATAAAAATGTATGAAATGTTTGTTTTAGTTTTATTTCGATATAGAAAAATAAATAAGAAAATGGCTAGAGAACTATTGGAGAATTTACGATCGTCTTTATTACATCCCATAGAGGTACACGCGTGTGTCTTTTTCTCACGACGGGAAACATAGAGTATGTAGGAAGATATAAAGAAAGAGTGAGAAAGAAGAAAGGGCAAAGGTATGGAACAATAAATTATCATCGAACGTAGGAGAGCTCCCGCTTCCGAGACGATAACCGTTGATCTACGATGCTCTAAATAACGAATTGTCACTCGTTTAAGCGCAAATGCTTTTATGAAGTATCATGCTGTTCTTATTAGGATATCTCGTATGGTATGGGACGCCATTATCGTGAAAATCGTTTATATATCGAATCGTATTTTCCATCATCTTCTTCTACAATTCTTACACAAAATATATCTACGCGAAATATGATATAATAATATAGATTTATATTTATATTGTAGATATTATTGATGTAGAAATTGATCACAGTAACATGAGTTGCTATTATGTAAATCGTTTATATATCAAATCATATATTTATTATAAATATTTTTTTTCTTTCTTCCTCTCTCTCTCTTTCTTTCTCTCATTTAATTCTTTTACAAAATATATTTCAATTTAATTATAACATAAATTTATACTCGATAATATATAGGTCAAAGCTTCTCAAAGTGTATGTTGTGACTTTATTTGATATTTTCAGAGTTGTTTCAGGATAACAATCTCATTTCGGGTCGTGTAATGTAAATTTGGTAGTCATCAAAATTCAAGTAAAATTACAAAAAGTTTCTAGTCTGTTCAATTATTAAAAAATTAATTCAAAACCAGTTGGACAAAATTATACTCATATTATGTACGTGAGTTAATAGTAAAATAGAAGAAATTATTGAGTTTGTATTCGGAATGTGATGAAAATATTTGTTCGATAATGGCTCACAAGATTGAAATGTTTGAGAAACACTGATATAGATTACTATACCTTGTATCGTAGAAATATCGAAAGATTTAAAGAAAGATATGAATGTGTGTAGGTGAGAAGGTAAAGAACTCTAAGAGAGAAAGATGAAGACTATTGGGATGAGAGGTGGAACCTATCATTGTAGAAAGGTATTGTGTTCTATAAGAGAGGTAGATGAGTTTTGCTGAAAAATGCTTTTAGTCATTGTACCTCGTCGATTTCTGCCCTTTGGCGAGTATACCGCCGCGCTCGTGCTGAAACTGCCTCCGCTGGAATGAATTAGATCGCATTAGATCGATGATAGAAATCCTACTGAAATCATTCTAACTCATTCTAATCAAAATCGTTGAAAAAATATTCATCATTTATAAATGATATTCGTAACGAAATACTTTATTACAAAAAAGACAACAACGTTCGCGAATTTGTTTATTAAAAAATTTACGTAGAATTTTGTTCGTTTAAACCGAAAAGTATTGCAAATTTGGTATTATCTATGTACCGATAAAAATTCGTTACTAAATCGAACTTTATTAATTACAAAATTCCTCATATTAAAAAGTCTCCGAAGCTCATTGCTTTGGATTTATTTACTCTGTTCGATGTTTCATAAAAAATAAAAAAAGCTATCATACAGAAATAACAAAAGAGTTTTTATCAAACAGTCGCGTTGTTAACAAATGTTTTCTATTTGGAAATGTCTCGAATATAAAATACAATTAGGGTTCTTCTCTGTTGTTTATTATAAAACGTTATTGTAAGATATACAGGTGTTAAAGAATTTCGTTTAGCCCTCTCGTTTAGTTCGAAATAAAAAAAATAAAAATAAAAAGAGAAAGAAATAATACAAGCATCAGCACCGCGTGTGTTGCATTGGTCCGTCGCACGCGCGAGCATAACGCAAGCAAGCAAGCACTTAGGGAAACATCTGGCCTCGCGTGCTCTTTCGAGGATCGAAAAAGTCGAGTGGAACTCGTGGAAGAAGTACCACTCGAGTTATACGAGTCGCGAAAATAATAAGAGAGAAAGAGAAAGAGAGAGAGAACTTAGGCTAAGCTAGCTGGCTGACTGACTGACTGACTGACTAACTCAAGTCGCCTACTTTCCACGCTTTTGAGTTTTCGCGAGGTTGTTAACGCACACGCTATTTCTAAAGAAGAAGAATAAGAAGATGACGAGGACGCGCGACGTTACGAAAAAAAAATTCTCCACATTATTTTTTTGGTCGATCATTTATTCCACTACGATTATTATCCTACGTAGATGAATCTTTGAATAAAAAAATAAAATAATCAAAAATATTACATCGCGTTAGACCATACGTTTCTTACGTGCAAATAATTGGGACGATTTATTATTTGTCGTATCTTTTTGCAAAACTTTGTATCAACGATAAAAAAAGAATTATATCCAAATTTTATATGTGATTATTCGTTTTCATTATTGTAATATTAAATAAATAAATAAACAACAAATATGTTATAATACGTTTATTTTCACTTCAATAATAGATAGATAATGATGTTTTAATGTTTTAATCGATGGCTATAAAAAACAAAATAAATGTAATAAAAATGATATTAGATATTAGTAGGAAAACAATAAAGAAGAGAAATAAATATCGAGGAATAGACTAATGATCCATGTCGAAGTTATTAACGAAAGGATGGGCCCTTGTAGTACCCATCGATTAGAAAGAATTGTCCCTTAACGAGGTGACATAATTTATCGCATATTCTCTCTCTTTCTTTCTCTCTCTCTCTCTCAAAGTTATAATACTATTTATTAACCTCCCTAAGTTTAACAAGATACTAACAACAACTCGAGTTAATCAAACTCCATGTAATGCAGGTCCGATCGATAGGATGTAAAAGTGGTAAATAATGTTTCACCATAAACAAGAAAGTCTAGACGCGTTTTAACGAAAAATTATCTTCCGTCAGTCTCTTTGTCAATCAAAAAACAAAAGAAAAAATAAAGAAAGACTACGATTAATTACAATAAACACACATAGAACGTAATTTCACGACTCAACGAGTCCCCGTCCCTTTGAACCTTAAACAAAAATACACGCTTTTTTCATTTTAATAACTTTTCGATTCTTCAAATTTTTGGTTAAACGATCAGAGTTGATTTTATGATTGAAATTTCTTTCTCTCTCTCTCTCTCTCTCTCTCGTTTTTCTTTTTCAGGATATGCTCGTAAGGGCTCGAACTAAAGCGGGAAATTGAAAAAAAGAAAAAAAACACAGAGAGAGAGAGAGAGAGAGAGGGAAGATTTTTCGGTGCGTGCGTCGAGTATTTCAGGGTGGTAAGGCCCATCGAAACGTGCACGCGAGGCCCAAAATTCGCACGTACGCTACTGCATGTGCCAAAGTGAATCTAGCAGTCGAGTTTAAAAGAAGAACAAAAAAAAAAAAGAAAAAATACGACAGAGAGAGAGAGAGAGAGAGAGAGAGAGAGAGAGAGAGAAAGAACGAATACGAGTAGGACCCCCCGCGAGTGGGTGTTCATTGTCGCGGTTGCTCGCGGGGGTTCCACGTCTCTGAATACGCCTTGACGTTGTTTCGACGTGACTTCGAACGAACTGCCTCTCATTCTCTCCCTCTCCACCCCTCTCTCTCTCTCTTTTTTTCTCTCTCTTTCTACGCCATTTCTAAACCGTCGAGACTACCATTGCCCGATTTAAAAGATTTCAACGGTACACCAACGATTGTTTCTTCTTTGGGGAGAAAATTACTACCGTCATTCTATTATTATACAAATTTGTCTATTTATATATTTCTATCATTTTTCTATATAATTAATCTCGTTAAAGACAATAATACATTTGCAATCCAATAAAAAAAAAATACAAAATAAAACATTAAAATCGAAATATGTTGATCCAAAAGTAAATGTTGCGCGACCACATGATTCTTCCATCATGAAACATAATTTGTCACCCCGATCAATTAACGAATAATATCTAAATCAAACACTCGATACGAAATTATTTCTATCCTGATTCAAAAACAAAACAAAAAAGCACATAAAAATAAAATATAATATTATTCCAATACACCAATGAGATAAAACTCAGATATATTATAATTTACTTACTTATACCAGCGTATATATTAAATATAATATAACATCGTTCTATATAATATCATCATGAGATTTCGTTCGGTTAGATCGTTGATCTTCCCAAGCTAATATCTACGTACATCCTGAAAGCTTATTTGTACAAAGAATAAAATAAAGTTGGTACGTTAGTTCGCTTACTATTATTTCTTTTTTTTTTGTAGTAGTAGTAGTAGTTGAGCGAATGAAACGAACGAACGCGTTAAAAAAAGCGAATGACCAGTAGCGTAAAGGCAAGGACCCCCCGCGATTTGGGGGGAGGTAGGGCTGTATTGTCGCGGTTGCTCGCGGGGGTTCTTACAGTATGAATACCCTCTCGCCCTGGGAGGCATCGACGTCGCGCTTTCGCGCTCTATAATTTTACCAACGAGTCGATCATTTCGTCTCTCTACTCCTTTTCTTTATCCTTTTTCTTCCTTTTGCTTTCTTCATTTCTCTCTTTCTCTCTCTCTCTTTCTCTTTTACTCACTCACTTACTCATTCACTCTTTCTGTCTTTCTCTCTCTTTCTCTCTCTTTCTGTCTTTTTCCACTCTACTCTCGACATGGTTGCTCGGTTGCTCGCAAACAACTGCCTTTAACCGAGCCGCACCACCTGGTTGGTTTACAAAAAATTTTTTAAGCCGTTCGTTTGTAATAAAAAATAAAAAGGAAAGAAACAAAAAAAAAGAACATGAAGAGAGAGAGAGGAAAAAAAATCAGTTTGACGGTAAAATCCGTTGCCCACCCAAATCATCGTAACGAGCTTGCTGATATTTTTACGAGACAGTTTTCAATTTTGTATCAGTTTTATGTTTTGTAGTCTATACGATACTGGGTTTCAAAGATTTTAGATTGTCGATTACTATTTTTCACAACTTGGATCATTGTAATTCAATGAATTAGTTTTGAAAAGTGATAACATCGAATATTGTTTGGTTGCATGAAAGGTTGAACTTTAGTTCGTACATCTGAACTAACTGATATTGAATTATATTATATTCTTAATATTAACAAACAAAAAAAATCCCATATAAAATACTTTAAAGTACTATAAGTATATTAAATCATATTTTCAATATTATCTAAATTTTCACACTTAAAACAATATCAATAGAAAATTCACAATAGCCTCGATCATCCCTAATAAACGAATCGCGAACGTTACGTTAAGTATCAAGTGGTATGATAAAAAATAGTGATCCCGTAATACGATAGCCACTAGAAGGAATATCAAACTTGATGATGGATAAGTTTGACTTTGAAAAGTCAGGGTGGTTTCGTTTAGCGATCATTACGCGTTTAGCACTCGTGTTTCCGTTCTCGGTCTGTGGTACAAGTTCTCCCCCGTGCTGCCCTCCCAGGACGGCTTTGGAATAAAGGAAGGGAGCTATGGACCCCCCATCTAGCTTTTATCCATCTTTGAGAGGACCAATGGGGGCACCCGGTGACAAGGAGTGAGTATGCCTTAGGATGGATGTGGGACACCGTGTTCTCCGTATGTCGTCCGGTTTACCCCCCACGTACGCCACCTTTTGCAAGATCTTTCTTTCCTTTTTCATCATTTTATTTTTCCCTCTTTCTCTCTCTCTCTCTCTCTCTCTCTCTCTCTCTCTCTCTTTCATTCTTATCAACTAAAATGTTAGAGCACTAACGACCCAGAAAACGTTTTTTATGTCCCAATTATTACGCGTATAAGTAAACTCATTATTTATTGTTTGGGAATAATATAGAAGAATTTTTGTTCTTTCTTTTGTTTTTTTTTTCATTATTGTACGAGTTACTAATAGGGTGTATATTAATATGGAAAATATTAAATTTTATGTAGATTAAATGGAAATACAAAATCGCGTATAAAAATCGTCATTCTTTTCTTTATATATATATATATATATATATATATATATATATATATATATTAAAATACGTATCCTGTTTTTAGACATAAAAAAAAATAATTTTCCTTTTTATTATATAAAAGAAAGAATGAAAATCGTCGATTCGTCGTCATGACAGTTTTCATGTCGAGTAGAAGTAAAATTAGCAAAGACTCGTGTAAAAGGAATCTCTCTCTCATTCTTCCTTTTATCAGAACTAATCTCGTAAATTTCGGAAGCACGAGCAAGTAACATCGTACACGTTTAGCGAACAAACAATTCAGAAAAAAAAACCGGTCCTTTGAGTAGAGAGGCTCCACTCTCGCGTGACGTGACTCGCAAACTATACGTACAAATCTTTCAAAGTCTTGTTCTACCTTCAAAGGGATCCTTAAAACCTTATTTACGATACGATACATGTTTAATATCGACGAGCGGTGTTCTTTATTCTTTGATCGATGAATCAAAAAAAAAAAAAGAAAATTTATCTCGAGCATTAAGAAGAAAGAAAGAAAAAAAAAGACCAAAGAAGAGGAAGAAAATTGTTCAACCCGTTTTGTTTGAATTAGCCCTTCATCAGCTTATCGCGAGAGAGAAGGTTAAAATAAAAAAAACAAACTGAAGATAATATGAAGATTTTCTTCGATGTTGAAAAGATTAAAAGGAAGAATAAGTTGGAAGGAGAGAGAGAGAGTAGGGCGGGCGGGAGGCAGGGGGGTGGTAAAGGAAGGGAGGTAGAAGTAGAGGGATGGAAAAAGAAAAGAAAAGAATAGAAAAGAAAAGGAAAAGGGTGAAAGAGGGCATAGAGTAGTCGAGAGATAGCCATTGTTTGACCGCACGTGGTGCAAAAGCGGAGCACTCGTAATCCCAAACAAATTTGCGGATTACACTCTCAGCATGAATTATTTAATCTCGGTACGGCTTCATTGGTTTAGTTAGTGACCCGTGGGGTTTTACACAAGAGATCGCACACGCCCGCTCAACATGATATCGTCCAGTTAACCGTCTCTCTCTCTCTCTCTCTCTCTCTCTCTCTCTCTCGATTTCACCCCCACTCACCCCCGTATCTCGTTTCGTTTTCTTCTACTTCTCTCCCATTACTAACTTTCAGTATTCTTCTTTAACTTAAACCCCTTTCTTTCCTCAACTCTTTCGCGTCAAATCGAATCATCGTTATTTCAAAAATGTTTATTGAAAAATAATTTTTGTCTTTATTTTTTGATTAAATTTTTTATAAGAAAATAATTCATTCGTTTCGTAAGGAAAAAAAGTTGTGCGATAGATTGTAATGATATTAATGTTATGTGAATAATTATTAATGAAATATCTTTTACTTCGTTGAATTAAAGAAGATATTTATTGTGTGAAATATTTTATCACGTGAAATGATAAAATGTTATTAATCAATTTTTTTCAAGATATTATTATTATATCGTCTCTTTGTGGATTTTCTGAAAAAAAAAAAAAGAAACGAATTTTATATTAATTTTGATCATTTATTTAATATCTTTGTTCTTGATTACTCATTTATTTGCACAAACGTAAACAACCCGAGATATACAAATTGAAATATTAATTAAATTGAAATCAAAGGAGTCGAATAAAGCATATTTCGATCGTACAAACACACACATAAACACGCACACACAAGCACATAGATTTTTATTTCGTTACGAATGTACATACGTTCTGTCGGCGAATACATTCGGTTCTCTTAGGTGGTTCATAATTTTCACGGATAGGGGGGAAAGGGTGGGAGGGGGGGGGGGTTACCAGATATCTCGCGAGATGATCTCGCTCAAGTATGTTTCGAGAATAAGCGTAAATAATATCGCGCGAAATACAACGTCTTTGCCGACGGGAAACGTTTGTGAATATCGAGAACCGTTCCTGCGTCGCATAGTCTCTTAATAATAAAAGAGATATCGTTGATAACTCGATTCTGAAAAGAACAACAACAACAACAACAACATTGACAATAAAATTTTGCAGTAGTATTATAAACGGAACAGTGGAAAGATGAAAAGATATCTACTCTTGTTCTACAAAAAATAACAAAATAACAAAATAATAAATGGAAAAAAAAATAAAATGAACGGTAGAAAGAAGACGAAGTTGGTTCGTTTAAAAAAAAAAAAAAGGAAAAAATATATTTTCGACTGTATGAACAACGTTAAACAAAAAAAAATAAATTAAATTGTACGATATATTAAAAAAAGAAAAAAGAAAATACAAAAATATATAAACGGATAGAAAGAAGATGAAGATAATCGTTTGCAAGTAAAAATATATCAACGGTATCAACAACGTTCAAAAAGAAAGATAAATCGAACCGTGGTATATAAAAAAAAGAAAAAATGAGACCGGTGGAAAGAAGATGAAGATGCTCGTTTAAAATAATATATATATATATATGTGTATATCAACAGTATATCTGCAACATTAAAAAAGAAAAAAATATAAATCGATGAGGAACATCTTCAAATCATACCTAAAAATATAACAATAAAACATATATATATGTATCTGATTTGAACTAAAAACTATGACACCCAAAGAAAGATTTGCAAAAGGATAAAAAAACAAAAACAACAAAAATGGAGAAGTATCTTTGATCGGACTCAACGATAGCGGACGCCATCGAACGATTCATAAAATTTCAAAGAGAGGAGGAGGAGGAGGAGGAGGAGGAGGTTGAAACGAAAGGTGATCCAACGAAACGAAACCAAGAAAGAAAGAAAGAAAGAATGAAAGAAAGAATGAAAGAGAGATAGGATTCTGTGCGTGCCTGCACGCGCCACACCTTCGATCCCCTAATCCCATCTTCGCTATCTCCAGTGGCACAGAAAGAGAAAGAAAAAGAATGAGTGTGTGTGAGAGAGAGAGAGAGGGAGAGAGAAAAAAATAATAAGGAAAGAAAATAAAAACGAAAATAAGAGAAAGAAATGAAATTCTTGCTCGACGTACCTCGAGGAGTAGAAGGAGGAGGAGGAGGAGGAGGAAAACGAGAATGAAAGAAAGTGACAGAGATATACCGAAGGGAGTTATCAATGAACCAGATAAGGATCACCAATGAGGACCAAAAGTAGACAAGGATAGAATAATCTATGTGTATAGGAGAACGCGCGTTAAGATAGAATTCTCGAATCCCACTTTTCCCCTTCCCCTCCCTCTACACCCCAACTTTGACTCCTGCTCCTCCTCCCCCACCGCACCCGCTCTTCTCGCGAGCGCCCTTCGTATCACACCGTCTAGACTTTTAAATTTGAATAATATTTTTATGAATGAGAGGACTCGCCATAAATCCTTACGTGAATGCCATGCCGGACCGAAAGAGGTGTACGAAGATTTGAAAGAAAGAAAAGAAAAAAAAAGCAAAAAAAATACCGAAAAAAACGAGCGCGTATATATGCGAGCGTGAGCGTGAGTGAACGAACGAGCGAGAAAGATAGAAAATACCATGCGTGTTCTGTCATAGAGAAGTCACAACCCTTCTGTGACGGAGCATCCAACGTGACCCCATGACTAATGGGCTTATTATTTTATATCGTTTCACATTTGTTATATAGTAGTATCTCTTATACCACCGGACCAATTCTAACCACCAACAACGTCACACGAGTAAATAATCTATATATATTTACATATATATATATTAAATATATAATACACTAGCCTTCTAAGCTAATCGATTTAACTTTTGTCGATGATGGTACATGACAATTTTACTTCACATTCCTAATGCGATGTTTCATTCAATGCAACGAAAAGAATGCAATTATTGAACGTGTTTTACGAATTCACTACGTTAATCTACGTCTTGTTTTTACGTATCGTGATGCATATACGGTTATCCTCTGTAAGAAATTTCGACGATGAATTTTATCGATTATGGTTTGATTATATTATACCATTAAATATTTCGATCGGGTTTAGTCGAGTTAATTTTTTCTTCTATTCACTTCTTTTTCATACGTTTTTCCGTTCACTTTTTCTATCCGCTTTTTGTCGTTCTTCTTCTTCTTCTTTTTTTGCTTTTTTTTTCGATTTACTCTTTTCGATAACCTTCGATCGGACATAAATTATTTTTTCATGCACAATTAAATTGATGGACTTTTATTAAACACGTTTGAGTTTCACGCCGAACAATCAATCGTATTCTTCTCTCTTGTATTCTTTCTTTTTTTTCCTGCATTTTTATTTATTTTTTCTTTTTTTTTTTTTTTGTATTCTTTTATATTTCTTTTCTTTTTGTATTCCGTACCATAGAAAATTTCCCAAAATTTTCGAACGAAACATAAGTCAATCCCTTCCCTGTCACTCTCCGATAATTTATGTTCTCCTATTTATCATGTTTCTCGGAGTTTTCTCTTTTTCTTTCCGTAAATGGCAGAAAATTAATGAAAAGCGATGAAACATTTGTCTCGATTTATATTTTCTTACTACAAAATCTTTTTTTTACTTTAATCGTCGAAAGTTACACGAACGTTCCTTCACTTTTATCTTTTGTTTAGCCGTGATACTTGAAAAGAATCATCTAAGATGCGTTCTATCAAAATTGAAATTCTTCTCTTTAGGATAATAAAAAATTTATTTAAATATTATTCGATTCCATGCACGTTTTCCTTTTTTTTTTATTCTTTTCTTATTTTCTTCGATTTGTCTGATTTTTAACTGAAAGAAAATCATTTGAATGCCAATAGAGATTTTACCGATTTTTCTTGCGGATTTTCTTTGTTCAATAAAAAACGATCGATAACGGAGAAAGTGGGAGGGGGGGGGGGAGAGGATGAGTGGTTAAGTAAGAGAAAATTGTCCTTCGTATTAAACAAATTAATGATATTTTTCATTGTTACCTTAGTAGAGCATTGTATTTTTGACAGGTGAAACGAATAGATGAATTTTCGTGTCCGAACAAATGGCGTCTCGTTTCTTTTCGTGCGTTCGCTTAACCGTTAGAAAGAATAAAAAAAGAAATCATACCGAATGACATTTGGCTTGTCACTTAATAAAATTAATGATAACAATTTTCTAATATTATTAATAGCACTAACTATAATTACGAAACGAAACACATATATCATTCATTATTCGAATTAATTTGATTATTTTTATTCGAATATATACAAGCAACGAGAATGAAACATGTAATCTATAACTTTCTAATACTTATCAGACAAAAATTACAAACCAACAACAATAATAAAAACGGAAAGAGATGAAAATAGAAAAATACATCGTCGATTAGGCTATATAAGAAACAAACAAAATTTGATTGGAAATTTCAAAGTGGTCATAGCGTGTATTCAACAAGCACCATCGGTTGTTCGTCTCTCTCTCTCTCTCTCTCTCTCTCTCTCTGGCAAAGGCGCCAATTTTCAAAACGACACCCATGAAACGGAATAAAAAGTATGCGTGAGTAAGGGCCGAAAGAGGAATAGGAGGAGGAGGAGGAGGAGGAGGAGAAGAGAGAGGGTTTGAAATAAAGAATGAACGAATATAGAAAGATAGAGAAAAAGAAAGACAGATACAGAGAGAGAGAGAGAGAGAGAAATGGAGATAGAGAGAAAAAGGAAGTTTGAGTCTTGAGAAAGACGGAAAGAGATCGAAAAAAAGAAATAAAATGAAAAAAAGAGAGAGAGAGAGAAAGAGAGGGTAGATGAAACGAGAGGAGAGGAACACATGTCGTTCGGTGTATCCCGTGGTGCTACGGCTTTCGATGCGTGGGATTCATATATTACGCGAGAGAGACCCGAAACCGACCGAACGTTGCATCGACTGAGAAAAAGAGACTGAGAGAGAGAGAGAGAGAGAGAAAGAGAGATAAAAGACGAAATAAAGAGTAAGAGAAAAAGAGATAGATAGACAAATAAGATTTAAGAAAGAGAGAGAGAGAGAGAGAGAGATAGTAAGGAAAATAAGAGGAGAGTTAGTGAACGAGAAACAGAGAGAGAGAGAGTGAGAGGGGAATAGGAAAGGGGCAAAGAGGGATAAAGAAGCGAGGTCCTAACATAGAGGAGGAGGACGGCTGCGAAGCGAACCAGAGACAGATGAACTAATGCTCGAAACCCCAGGGGGTTCGTGCTTTCGAACGTCTAATGATTTAGCCGGTGCAACGACGACGTGCCGGTGGTACCCGGGCTCTGCTCGATGCTGCCGTTGCAGTTGCCGATGCCGTTGATGCAGTTCTTCTCGTTTGCAGTAGACACTTGCAGCAAGTACACGAGTTGCACTCCCTACGAATATTTTCATTCGGCATTTTCTTTCATCGAGAAATAGTGTGTTTATGTATATATATATATATATATATATATATATTGTATACTCGTATAAATATTTTTATCGAATTTAAGTAACGTATTCACGGTCATTTTATAAATTAGATTATTATACCTGGAAGAATTTTGAGGAGAATATAGAAAATATTTTTTTTCTGTGAGAGAATATTTTTTGTTGGTTGGTTTGAAATTTGGAGATATTTTTCTTCACGATGATCGAGAAAGATTTTTTTTTACTTTCTTTTCTTTTCGTTTTTCTATCGATCAAATCAAATTCTTGGACGATTTTAATCTTAAACTCGTAGATTGGTTCGAACTCTATCTGACAAAGGTTTGGTAGAATCTATATAAGTTAGTTCGATATCGAGTTAACGATCCTAAAGATGATACTGCTTCATCATTCTTGTATCTATTTCTTCATCGAAGGGGGGGTTGTAATAATTGACCATTGAATTTCCCTTGGCTCGATACTATGGAAAATAAAGTTTAGAGAAGTACTGTCATAATAAATTGTAATACGAAAAATCCAATCTCTTTAAAAATATTATAAACTTTATCGTGTGTTTCACATTAGAAAAGAAAAAAAGAAATGAAACAAAAATATTTGCAAATCATCGTTGCGATCCAAATATATATAAAAAGAAGAAAATAAATATAAGGTGATTTCAAATATAATAATAATAATAATAATAATATAAAAAATAAACGTGACCATGAGGGGTGAGGGGTGGGGGGAAAGGAGAGTACGATCATTGTCCGATAGGCGCCATTTTTCTTCACCGCGAACGACGTAAATTTATCTTCTTATTCGAAGCAGTCGTACACACCAACGACGATGAAGAAGAAGACGAAGAAGAGGATGAAGAAAAAATAAAAGAAAAAAAAAGAAAAAAGGAAAAAACGATTCGCCGCGTGTTGCTAACGATTTACGAGGAGCGTTTCTCGCGACCGCGTGAAGAATTTACGTCGAACGTGCGTGCCTTCTTCTTCGAGCATCTATTTCTATTTTTTTTTTTTTTTTTTTTTTTTTTGTCTTTTTCTCACAAAGCATTGACGCAGGTCACGTACGCGTCTCGTACGCGACACCCTGATACCACCACTACTTACGTTAGTGTGTACCACTCTACTTTTCACTTTAGTATTCGTTTTTTTATTACTTCCACATCTTACGTTTAAGCATCGACATGTTCGATGAGAAAAAAATTGAAATATACTTTGAGGAGTTTGTGAACAAAAAAAAAAAGAAAATATAATTATTTTCAAACGATATCAGTATCAAAAAATAAATTACCATTTAATAATTAATTATTATCTTTCACCCCTGTATTACTTATAAAAAGATCACTGCGATTTTTTATAACAGATTTACGAAGCAGCCTATTACGATAATTGGCAAATAAAATAATAATCGTAAATACAATAGAGATCAAATATTTTCTTAAATAATCACGCAACCTTAATCGTTCAAGTATATAAAGGTAAATTTTTAAAAAACGAGACAACGAAAACAGAAATGGTCATTTCGTTTCTTTCTTATTCTTTTTTCTTCAACAAAAACCATAGAATTCCGAAGGCCATAGAATTTCTTTACCGAACCTTTAGAAAATAGTAAATCATAGGTTGGTAATAAATTCTTTTTTTGACCAATGAAAATCATAACTAAAAACGTTGATTCGTATGAATAACTTGACAGTGATGGACAACCAATATTGTTGTAACTTTGTTTCTTTTTTTCTTTTTGTCTTCTTCTTCTATTTAACCATAGTTTCCATTTATGGGGGTGTAGTTCCTCGTTGACCTTTTCCCTCGTCTTCCATTCGCCAAAAAAAGGGACTAGAGCATCGGGTTTCACTTCCGCGCAAAGTATACTCTGTTATGCATGCGTGCATATGTGTGTGCGTGTGTGTTTGTGCGTTCTTCTCTTTTTCTAGTCCGTTTTTTTTTTGTTTCCAACTCTTTCCATCTCGCAAAAGAGATCGTAAGGGCCAAACACCATAAACTTTTATAGCCAGTAGTGGTTTCGTTCGGATTTCCCGTTCACCGTGATTTACGATCTCGCGCCAGTTCTACGATGGAAATCCGAAAGTGTCCTCGAAATCATATTCTTGTTAGTATACTTTCTTGATGCATACATTTTTTTTGCTCGATTTTAATTTCCTCCTCCAACCTGTTTTTTTTTCTCCTGCGGAATTTAATTTTTACTTTCGAAAATATTTACTTTGGTCGACTTCGACTGACCCTTTTTTTTTTTTATTTTTCTACAACAAAAACATACCTTACCCATATGTTTGCCATAGTTCCAGTTAAAAGCTACAAAAGGTTCGATCTATTCAAAAAATATTTTATTATTATTATTATTATTATTATTATTATTATTATTTCACGTTATATCGTTATAAGAAATTGATCCAAATTTTTCGTTCAAATGGAGACGTAGAAAATAGTTGAAGATTGTCGAGAAGGGGATCCCGATGGCGAATTCTCTAACTCTTCAATCAAAATGATTCTTCAAATTTTTCACCATCGTTTTGACTTTCCATTCACAAATATCACACATATCTATATAGATGAAAATATATATTCGCCACATTTCGTTACTGTAACAAGGAGTAAGCATCAAAGCGCCTACGTTTCAATGTTGCCAAGGGCTATTAAAGATCATTCCACGGGGATGCACGATTATTCTTTATGTATCATTGTTGGCCCAGCATCCTGGGTGGCTTTGATTCTTCTTCCCTTTTCTTCTGCGTTAGTCAGTTTGAGGCTGGTCCAAGTTTTCACTTTGCACATTTCCTTTACTTACAATCGAAGAGACCGTAAAAGTCTTCGTGTATTGTTAACCATTGTAATTCACTTTAGAACGAAAACCTTTTAACTTTTGGTATTCAGGTCAGACAACAAATAAGGGAAAAGAGGGAAATAAGTTATCTAAATTCTAATTCATATTCTTAACATCTGTATCTAGATACATTTGTCAAGATTATATTCTTCATTTCAAGTGAAGATCTTTGCTCGCGTGATCAAGTAATTTTTATTGAAAATTCATTTTTTTATTCGCATATAGATTACTATAATATATCCTTTTTCCTTTTCTAATTGATTATTCAAACCAATGTGTGTAAAGAAAAAAAAAGAAGACAAAAATTTATAATTAATAATCATTTAAATTATATATATTTGAAAAAATGAATAAAATTGTTGTTTTACATTTGATTGTGATAATTAAAGAATTAAGAGTATGTTTAATAAATATTGAAAATCGATTTGTTCGGTATTTTGTCAATTTAATATACACGACCACCATTATACGCAAACACCACAGGATGATATTTTTCTGCAGTTTGTACCCTCCTTTGGATCACGCGGTATACACAAAGAGTGAATATTACCAGTCTAAAAGACGTTCCATTTTTCGACCTAACAGCCGCATAATAGAGCAACTGTTCGAAACCAACAGTGATTTAGACGTTTTCGGTTTAAACCTTAAATCCAATTCTTTTCTTCCTTTTTGAACCGTCTACTAACACCTGGTGTTTTGCTACAGATACCTGTATTTAGGATTTAATTAATTAATGTAAATCTAAATTAGAAAATTATTCTGAAAACAACCCTGTGATGAATAATTTTGAACGTTGTCGTATTTTTTAATTTTACTCAACGACAAACTATTAAATAAAAAAAAAACACAAAAAATAAAAACAATTTTCATTAATAACGATTCGTAATATTTTATAATAATTTAACAAATAATATAATTATATATATATAATATATATATAATTGGTCATTCAATTGCATAACAAAAAAAAGAACAAGAAACAGCTTGAAGTAGAATAATTTTAATAAAATTAATACGAATGAAAAGGAAATAAATAATAGGAAGAACTAAAAATACGATAGAATAAAAAAAAACATTAGACGTATAAAATAAGTGGAAAAAAAAGAAGAAGAAGAAGAAAAAAAAACACAAGAAACGAATAGAGAAAAGCATAACACGTGCTTCCTTTCCCGATGAAGTATTAAGGGAGATCTGTCGCGATGGGTGGTTTGATTATAATAGAGGTATCATTCTCCCGAAACGATACGCTTCCTCCTCCTCCTCCTCCTCCTCCTCTTCCTCCTCTTACCTCCTCATTCACCTCTTCCTATTCCGTTCTACTCTTATACTCGTTGGATAATTGCAAATGGCGTCCTTTTATGCGTCGAGAGGGCCGGCTGATCAAAGCCGCGGATAAATAAAAGATAATCATCTAATTATTCCATTGAAACGAATGTCTGTGGTACCTGTGTGTATGTTTGGTGTGTGCGTGTGCGTGTGTGTACACGTATATATGTATGTGTAGGGTGTGCTGCCAAGGGCCGGGGTTTCAGACGCCTCGGAGATACGATTGGCTCCGACGATCATTAAGATCGTTCTGCCGATCGTATTCTTTATCTCTTTCGTCCTTTTCTTCCCCCTCTCCCTCCGCCTACCCTTTTTTTTCTTAATTTTTTTACTTACCCTTCCCTACGATTCACGGGGATATATGGGAATTGTTGCATACCCTAGAAAATAAGTCTAAGCGATGATTTCGATATTGGAAGTATATATAATAATAAATTTTCAAAAATATCCTGTTTGAATTTTAATTAATTTTAATTAATTAATATAGAGACACTTTATCCTATAAATGATGATGATTATCATCTTTTCATTCTATACGCGTTTGGATAAATTAATCAGAAAAATATTTTGATTATTTTTAAACTATTTATATTATATTATATTATAATATTATATTCTCAATTATTGATCATTGTAATAGGATAAAGAAATATTTACCCCTCCGCCACCGAATGATATCTTTAGTTAAGAATAAGAATTATGCAAAGCCCTTTTTTTCCGGGGGTAGATTTTGGTGATTTATTTTAGGACTTATGTTAGAAAGGACGATCCTGAGTTTTTCTTATGTGAATGAGTATTAGATGAGATTAAATGGGGAAAAAAAGAACGAAATAATCGTAACTATGATCGATCCTAAAAGATGTTTTTATGGATATGAAAAAGAGAGAGAGAGAGAGAGAGAGAGAGAGATGGTAAGATTTTGAATAGGTGTGACCCCCAAGGAAACGAGTTCGACTCTGAGACGGCGTGTCTCCTGCATCCTCGATAGGGATCTGTCACCGATGACTGGCTGGTATACTAATGCCTTGCGACAAGATAGTTACTACCAGATAAAATGCCAGGAAGTTCGACAAGTCATTCCTGATGTCGCGACTAAAATTTACTACACCATCAAAGAGAGAGAAAGAGAGAGAGAGAGAGAAATACGCACACAGTATTCTTTATACGCGACACCTTCTTTTTCATTCGCTGGGATGTGGTTCAAACTGCAAAAGATATTTTTCTGTTTTAAAAAGAAACTACAAAAGAAAGAGACAATCGTACAATGTTATCTTTAGCGACAAATTCTCGTTTATTTTTGAAGGTTTCGAAATATTTGTGTTAAAAAACGAAAGGAATCAATGTAACACTTTCAAATATTCAGTATTTTCTCTCGTCCAAAAATATAATTTTTTAATGATGTAGGTTCATAGGGAACTTGGACATGAAAAGAAGTAGAACTTAATTTAATTAAGTTGGACGTTTCGTCCCTTTATTGGGACTTCTTCAGCAACTTAATCATTAAAGCTCAGCGTCTTTTTTATTTATTTCGACATACATTTTTATTCATTTTATACATATTTATTTCAAATATATTTCACACAACCACAAATTAGTGATTTATATGTACAATATTCAAGAAAAACATTTTATCAAGATAACATTAGAAATTATAGTATTTTTTTTTTCTTCTAAGATAATCTATTATCTACTATTCACAAATCGATGACGAGACATTTACCAACGTCAAAATATCTCATTTTGAACGATCAATCTATCCTCCCACTTGTCTTTTCTTCTTTTTTTTTTCCTTCCCTTACAAATTTCATAATATTCGATAATCAGGAGTTAGAAATCTAATCCTATTTGGCGTTCTTGGATAATCTATGACGAAACGAAATCGATCTTTTGCGTTCTATGAATGACCAAAAATAAAAGTAATCAAACGTCCCTGGCAAAAAAAAAGAAAAAGAAACTAACCAAAATATTTCATCTTTCATTCTTCTCAACCCCAATCCTCCTTTCCACTTTCCTCCCCCAATCCCACCACTTATTCTTTTCCTTCCTTCCTTCCTCCCTTTCTCCCTCTTTTTTTTCTTGCTCTTTTTTAATAGCAGATTACGATGAACGTGTCTATATCGAGATGGTTCCGACCGGGTGAGTAGGTGAGTGACTTTGGGCATTGTCGTTCGGTAAGATATACGACTCTCTCTTCCACGAAACAGTTTATATTCCAAAAGGTGGATGAGGATGAGGATGAGGATGAGGATGAGGATGAGGATGAGGATGAGACTGTAGGATCGTTATATACCTACCTGACTAAAAAGATCATTCTCTTTTCATTCTTTCGGAAGCCTTCGTTTTTCTGGATTCTACTTGAATGTTCACTTGGTCAGGGCCACCGCTACCACTACTATTACTACTATAATACCATTACCAATGTCTTTTCCAGCGATTTTATTTTTTTTTTTCTCAAAAAGAAACCTTATATCGCCTCTAAGACATTCCTACGTTCTATATATTACATATATAACTAATTTCTTTAGGAATTCAGTCCCTTTCTTTTTAGGAATTTCGAACACACGTATAAAGATGCATGGAAATTATGTTCTCATTAATTGTTATTTATTAGAGAAATTTGTTATTATTAGAGTTAACGGAAATAAATATAAATTGTTAGGGAATGTTAATTTGTTAATTGTTAAATTCCATAGTTTATGGTGCATCGCAAACACTTTTCAATTCTAAATATGATTTTAAAATTGTTTTATTTTCGAAACGATATTATCTTTTGAACGATACAATTTTATATTAAACTTTCTAAATAATATATAAGCTAATAATTAATATATATTATTATTATTACTTTATTGATAATTTTTTGATAAATCAAGTAACATTTACGTTTAAAAATATTACGATAGTAATGCGTATATATAATAATAATATATAATAAAAATAAAAATATAGGAAAACACACAAATTTTCAATCCACATTTGTTTGTTCTTTTCTTATAAATAAAATATAATTTAAAATAAAACGAAATATATAAGAGACGCTCGATAAAATCGATAATAATAATATTATTTGACGAAAGATCAAACTAATAGAAGTGACGAAGAATTTTTCGGACGTTATTCGTAAAATAATGATTCAGTAATCGGCAAGTACAATTATTACCAAACCACCATAAGTGTTATTTCGTTTGTCTTTATGATAAAGCTGCACGGTTTATCGTTCGATCGGGACAACCTCCGTGCTGGATGACACGGTAACGCACCACCTGGGGTTTCTGAGGGTTCTTGCACGTAGGCGTGAACAATGTTAACGAAGCAACACGCGCGAAAGAATTTACGCGAAACCCATTCGCGATTTCTTCCTTTTTCTATATACATATATATATATACACAACTCCAATAGTTTATACTACTGTCTTATTATTCTTCCAACTTGTCACGAAGAAACTATCTCGAATTATTTTCTTCGTATTATTTTGGTAAAAGAATTTGTTTTCTTTCTTTCTTTTTTATTTTTTTTAATCGGATCTATCCCAAGTTTTACTCAAATTCAAATAATTTTACGTAAAACCGAATAAATAATACAAAAAGATATGGAAAACTGAACGAGACAATTGTATCTTTTTTTTTTTTTTAAAACACAAAATTATATATCTTCTTTTTTTATTATTATAATCGAAAAATGATGAAACTCGTGAGGACAAGAAAAAATAATGCAAGAATGACGAAGAACATGTTCGACGTAGGAAAAAAAAAATACTTTCTCCAACGATAGTTGCAACAATAATAATATTGACAATTGTAACAACATTGTAGAACATCCTTAATGAAATATCGAATAAAAGAAGAAGAAGAAGGAAAAGAAAGTAAAACGTATACCTGAAGAATCACCTTTTTACATTCTTGTAAACTATTTATCTCTTCTTTGTAAAATTTTTTGTCCTGTCACGTAAATGATAGGGGGGGGGGGGAAAGAATCATTTAGAATAGAACATTTAAATCTAGGTAAATATTTCGAGATAGTGAAATTTGTTTGGATAGAAAGTAATATCATATAGAAAATATCGAAGAAAAGGAAAGTGAAGAAGAGAGTGGAAAGAGAAATAAAGAGAGACAGATGGGGTGAGTCAGGGAGGGATGTGGGGTTGGATGGGGTGGGGTAGGGTGGGGTGGGGTGTGGTAGTGATGCTGATGGAAATACGCGGAAGGATAAGGACAAAGAGATCAAGAGAGTTCTTTTGGGAATATTCAGAATCTCTTGGTCATAAATAATGTCGAATGGTTTGGGCCCCCATAAGTCAGGTAGGCCTGGTTCCTGCACGAAGACTGTATGAATCTATATAGTAGAAATTCTCTCTCTCTCTCTCTCTCTCTCTTTTTCTCTCTCTGTCTCTGTCCGTTGATCTCTCTTTTCACTTTTTCACTCTTATTTCTTCAGGGTCCCCCGTTTGAATGCTGGCGGTTTTCAGAGTCACGCCCTGGAAGAAGTGCACCGGTCTACCAGACTATATGGGAAAGTTTTGGTCATACAGGTGCGACGTGTTTATCCATGGGACATCTTCATAATTCCCCTAGCCATAGACCGATCGAGACGTAGAAAAATAAGAAATATGAAATAAAATAAATAAAAATAAATGAGGATCCAACTCGAATCTTCTTCATCCTTCAGTGATTTATCGTCCCAGACGCGTAAGTAAGTTCATCCATTATTTATCTCTTATAAATATCTTCCTAATTAAACAAAAAAAGCACAAATTATTGCGCTTTACAGGGTAATAGAAAAAAAAAAAAACTTATAAACGTAAACTGGCGATTACGACGATATATAAATTCTGACGAACGTGGTGAAAAAAATATGGGAAAAAATTAATTTCGTGATTTATTTTCTATGAAAATTATTTATATATCATCTATATAATATAAATTTGTATCATTTTTGCTGCTTTTTTTGTTCTTTTTTGATTTATTGTTAGACTACTATTATTGTCGTAATTATCGTAAATAAATGTTGACGAATATTTTTCTATGTAATTACTTTGTGATAAAACAAAACGATGATTATAATTAATAAGAAAAATTTGAACGATTAAATAATTGCAAATGAATCACGAACAATGCGAACAAATGAAAATATAAAAGCAAAAATTATTGAATTTATTTCACTCTCCGTGTGTGCGCTCGTGTGGATGAAAAAAAAAAAAATGAATATATGTTAAACATTTTGCAATCTTGAATGAAAAGAAATAAAAATTAGTATGATTAATACGTATGAATCACGCTGGAAAGAAATAGAAATTCAATGGAAGGAAGTGTTGGAAGAATTAAAGCTTCCCCTTTTTCTGATCCTGTTGAATTTTCTTCTTAATTTCGTATCACGTTGATCTCGAGTTTCTTTTTTCATGGTTTAGGTGGTTCGACTTTTAGGACATAAGTCAGCCGGTATTCAATGAGTTCGAGGAAGTTCATCCTGGGTTCCTCGCACGCGAACAAATGCCGAAACTTGGAGCCATAAGTTCGATGCTTTCGTCCACGTGAACGAGCCACCAATACACGCGTATACGTATTTACGAGTTTATCCTTAAAATTAGCCACTAATCACAGACACACGTAGACGTATACACGTACACGTATTCATGAATGAATCTTTGAAGTTAGCAGCAGCAGCTAATAAACGCACGCACACACACACACACACACAGACGACATACTAATTTTTAATTTTTGTCATTTTTTTTTCTTTATTTCGATAAAACCCATAAATATAAATTTAATCGCATGCTCGTTCAAAACAAATTCCTTCCAATTTATATTCCTGCAATTTATTAACAAATCAAGGATTTCTTTAAACCCATTGTAGATATTTAAAAAAAATAAACTTCAATCTACATTTCTTTTTATTTTATTTTATTTTTATTTTTCAAACAAGAATGAAACAAAATCAATCCCATACAATGCTAATGATAATTGTTAAAAACAATAAAGATTGATTGGTTCTTAAATGAAGTAGCTCGTTAACGTGATTAAATCCAATATTGTGGCGTGCCTCTTAATAACGATAATAATAATAAATAATAATAATAATAATAATAATAATAATAATAATAATAATAACGATAATCGTATGGGGTATAAAAAAAGATCGGTATCGGAAGGGGATCGAGTGGAGAAGGCAAACAAGCGAAGGGCATTAGTCCGATGTTATCGATATAATGCGCTATAGAAAATCACTTTTGCTCGAGCACAAAATCGCAATGGTTGGTGCGAGGGCTGATACTCCCTACTGTGGCTTACACGAAAACTATTTCAGGATATCGTATCGAGTATATGTGTTTTCCTTTACTCCCTCACTCCCATCTCCACACCCCTCCTACCTGCACCCCCGTTACTTAATTCTACTCAACTAACTCAAATCGTAACGTTCGAATGCATTTATCGTTACATTGCAGTGAACCTCGAGAAATTTCGCTTCGTATTTTTTTTCATACTAGTTTTTTATTTTTTTTTTCTTACTTACATTAAGCGCGCAAACAACGATCTTTACTTTGATAATATAACCACTCGAGGTAGCATTGTATTTGCTAAAAAAAATTAATAGAAATATGTAAGGGTGAATATAATCGATTGATATAAATTAGTTTAATTTTCGAGATAGCGAGTTTGTAATTTTGTTTAGGGTGTTCGTAACTGTGATTACGGTCCTGACTTTGAATAAATGCATATTTCTCTCTGTCGTCAGTAATTTTATTTTATTTTCTAATATAATATTCTTTTAGCATCTTTGCGAAAAGATGAAGACGTTCGTCATCGTCGTTGGTTTAATATCGATATGTAAACGTAATGTTGTTTATTAAGATAATTAAACACTCGTACAACAGGTAGATATCATGAAATTGCAATGGTAGATGGGGGAGGAGAAGGAAGGGGGGCCGGGGAAGACGTTAAAGATACTTTAAAGAAGAGAATGTCATATGGCAGTAACATTTAACGAAAAAGGCCGTGCTAAAGATGCAAGGTATGTTAGTTCGTTCGTTTGTGTATGTTTCTTCCATCTTTTTATATTTCTTTTCTTTCTTTTTCTCTCTCTCTCTCTCTCTCTCTCTCTGTTTTATTTTTCTTGATTATGTTTTTTTTCTTTTTTTTTTTTTTTTCTATATTTTTTATTTCAATTTAGTAGCCTATCACGTTCGTACGTTATTACACGAAAGAAACATTTGTTTTCATGCACGCGGCGTTATCCGGACGGGACGTTGGCAATAAAAATGTGAATTTGAAGAAGCCGTACGTGTGTCATCGAACGAGAAAGTGCTTATATTATTTCTACTAAATATAAGGACGGGGTACTTAAAACTTTCCCGTCACACTGGCACAAACCAAGAGAAGTAAATAATATCCTTTTTTCCAAATGAGTTACAACGATTGCTTACTCTTCTCCATTTCTAACGCTTAAGTTTTTTCTCTTCTCTCCAACGTATCGAAAATAATTTTGTTCTTTCATACACATGTTAGCTCAAATAAATAAAAAGAATATATATATATATATATATATATATATATATATATTACTACAACTATTAATTAATATACCAAAAATATGATCTCTAAATAAATAAACAAATTTTTCCAAATTAAATATTTCATTCCATTTTGTTTTTGTTCGTGTAAATATATGCGTAAAAGAAAGAGAAGAAGAAAAAAAAAAAATGATTGGGAATTAAATTTACCGTAGGATATTATTATAGCGAAAAAATGTCGATTAGATTGATGAAATAAATTACGATAAAAGAAAATAAAAGAAAAATATGAATTTTTCCCGTATAGCGTACGCAAGGCTAAATAAATGAATAAATAAATAAATAAATAAATAATACGAAGTTGTGTGTGTGTGTTCGATCGGTAAAAGAGAACGTAAGTTAACGTTAGCTTATCTTGGAAATATCTCTTCGGTTTTACTTCGGACGTTGCGTGTACCTTGTAATTAATTAACCGGCGATAATCAACGTGTAAACGTTTTAAATACAATACGAGAATAAGAGTACGTGGCGGTGTAATTAAAGAGACCAACTCTCTATCCCTCTCTCTCTCTCTCTCTCTCTTTTTTTTTAATTTTTTCTGTCTTACTGTAAAACATATTTTCCTTATTTCATTGATCATGATTAATCGGTCGACCAGGTAAGACATAATCGAGCTTACAACGTGTTCATGTACAGGAATAATCGTTACTCACATACGTCACGTTTGTCAAACACGCGAAACGAGAACGAAAAGAGAAAGAGAGAGAGAGAGAGAGAGAGAGAGAGAGGAATGAAATAGACAAAGAAACGAATAAAACGGTAAAAGAACGGTAGAAAATAAGAAAATGAAGATGAAGAAAACAACAGCACTCTCTTCCACCCTATTTCCCCCTTACTCCTACTTATTTTCTTTTTTTTTATAATTCATCTATTTGTCTCACTTGATTCGCAAAAAAAAAGAAAATGGGAGAGATAGTGTGTACGACTTGATTACTTCGTTAGATTCCCATTCACTCGCTTTATCCTTGTTTTATATATTTTTCTTTTTTTATTTTTATTTAACTCACGTCAGTTTTTACGAGCATTCATCCGGAAATATCATTCGTTCGGAATGGAGCAATTTAAGGGATCGTTTCGGTCAACTACTCGTCGTAAAAATATGTACGAGAGCTTTACGATGACTACTATATGGTCGATATTTTTTTTTTTTTTTTTTACACAACATAACGCCAGTGTTTTAACTAATGAACCAAGAGGAAACGATAGAAATTATCTTAATTTATTTGACATTATTTTTTTTTTACAAGATTGAAATAATTCAAGGAGGAAAAAAATAAAAAATAATTTATCGAAGCAATTTGTGTGATGTTTCAAACATCGATCGATATAATGAAATTTAAAAAGGTATTTTAATTTTTCGCTTAGGTTATTTAATTTATAAACTTAAAATAATAAAATCGATTTTTTTTTTTTTTTTCAGAAAATTTTTCATTACGTTAACTTTATTTAGACATTTCGAACGTTATTCGAAAGAATCTCAAGATGAAATTAATTGAAAACGAAAAAAAAAGTCAGCGATATTTTACTGCGCCTAAATCAAAATTAATTAAATTCCATCGCAATTTTGTTCTATGAGAATAATTTCAATTGAAATACTACGAACACGGTTATTCGGTAAAATCGGTACGAAAGTAAAATCTGAATTATCCTCTCATTCATCTTATTTACAGTCAATCCTTAAACTGCATCATCTAAGGGAATCCAACAAAAGAATTTATTTGGTATTTAGGTCGAATTAGGAATAAAAGAAACTCTTCTAACTTTCGGAATATTGAATTTCTTAGATTCTTTTCTATTTTTCCCCGAACCCCTCCCTCTCCCCACCTCCCATAGAATTCTTTTTTTCTCCAAGCTCATTCAATTCCAAATGGGAAAAGGACTTTTAGAAAATTTGCCGGGAACTGTTTCGACTTAGACTTTGTAAAATATCGTCAAGAATATGTTTCGAGCGTACTGGCTAAGCTTTTACTATTAATATGACCATTGTTTGTATTTTATTTAGACTTTTGCTAATACGTCTTACGTAAGATTTATCTAAAAAGAAAAAAGAAAAAAGAAAAAAAAGAAAGAAAACATATGCTTGAAACGTTTAAAAATTTTTGTAACTTGTTTTTTGACGAATTCGTAAAGGTTGACACAAAAAATTACAACGCTTGTTAGACACGGTTCTTACATCATTCTACGGCCCTCGTCTTTGTATATATATTTTCTTTCTTTTTTATATAATATATTCGACAGGCAGTTTTCCTTTTTTTCCTTCTTGCAAAAGGCTAGGAAAAGAAAAACGAGGAGGAGAAGAAACGAGAGAATTTTTCATTGAAACTTGACAACAACATTTCGGCAGATGTGTCGATTGTATAGAACGTTAAAACCACCTTTTTTCTAGAAAATCTTAACTTTATTTACGAATCTTAAACTTTTCCAACTAATTTCATTTCTTTCTCTCCCTCTCTCTCTCTCTCTCTCTCTCTTCCTTTCTTCGATTCAAACGTAAAAAAAAAAAAGAAAAGTAAAAAAGAAATATACATGAGTCTTTTTTACGATCCCATTACTTTACTTTTCTTTTTTCCTTCCCTTAAAGAGTTGACTTTCATTATATCTTAACCGTAAACCTCTAGCCGCACAAAAGATTCTAAACCCGTATTAGGTAAAAGTCGATATCAAAAAACCTTCATCTACGATCGCAATCTGTAACAAGAAGAAAATCAATCGTAAAGAATAAAATGGGTGCTGCTGCCTTTTTGACTTTTTTGATAATAAAAAAGTAAGATTTTCTCTTCTCCTTTTCTTTCTTTTTTTTTTACTTTTTTTTTTTCATTTTTCATGAATACCACGTCGAAAAGTGAGACCCTTACGTTTCATTTTAACTCACAAACGTTTCAACGATTCATCTCGGGTTACATAGAAAAATCTAGGGTTTTCTTCTTCTACTTTTACTTCTTCTTCTACTTCTACTACTACTACTTCTTCTTTTTCTTTTTCTTTTTCTACTCTTCGTTCTCGCACACTCGCGTGAATGGAGAGTCAAAATGCAACCGAGGGTTATATAGAGTAGAATCCCCGAAATTCATTGTACTCCGTTTCCGCCATGTGCCTAATACTATACCTAACACACGCCTAAGGAAAATAAGGATGACGATTTTTCACGAGAAACATAAACAGATATTGTTAACTCGTGTGGTCGGTCCACATACTACCATCTTGAATTCCCGTCAACGATGCTAACTTCACCAGAAAACCATTTATCTTTTATCAATGGTTTAAGCTTATACGCGAGAAAAGATTTATGCTAGTTTTGCTAAAGCTATTTTCTTTTTGTCCTATACAGTTTCGAAGAATCTGATACCTAGAATTACCTAAAACTTCCAAATTTCTATCTATTTTAAGAAAAAA
>NW_014569640.1:45714-53210 GCF_001313835.1 Polistes canadensis
AAAAATATATATATATAAACACATAAATATTTTGTAATTAAATAAATGAAATACGATTTATTTTGAAAATATTTATAAGTAAACCGGGACAAATATTTGTATTTGAATTTTCATAGAAACGTTAAGCATCCGATCAGTATAAAACGAGCAGAACAGGAGTCGTAACATCGTGTTCGTAAAGTTTATAGGAGAACGTGCTAGCGAGTGTGTTGGACACACCCACGCCACTCCCACTCGGCATGAGTTCGGACCTTCCTTCCTTCCTTCCTTCCTTCCTTCCTTCCTACGAATGCAACCCTTCGTAAGAATCTTCCATCCTTTTCTTCCTTAAATAATACTTCCAAATATTTCTCACATACTTCATTCGATCGCCATTTTATATTTTCGCAACTATAGTTCACTCTCATAATTTGTTCAATAAACAATTTATTTATTTAGTTATTTATTATATATATTATGTTATATACTACTATACCAATTGATTAAGTAATTATCACCCTTGTTATATTTTCTAAATTTACCAAAGATAAATACAATATAATTTAATAAAAAAAATTGATAACAAAGCTAATTATATAAAATTGCAACGGGAATATTCAAAAATATTAAAAATCTAATTTCTAAAAAAAAATATTACAATAGATACTAGTCTATTTTTTTTAAATATAATATACATACACATATATCAATTGATTATAATTCAAAAAAATATCACATTTCATAGGTTTCAATATATTTTTTTTAAAATCCATAGAATACTCACATCATTATACTCTAATCATGATCTAGTTGATTTTATCAACCTGACAATGGAGACCTTTACATAAAGTTAAGAATTTCTCTTGTTCGTTTTATTCTTCCCAACTCGGCTCTTAACCAAAGACCATAAAATTTCGGAAGTAGCCATACACACCTGGAATTTACTTTCGATCATTCTCTATCCGACTACGACTACCTCTTTCTCTCTCTCTCTCTCTCTGCTCGTAAACGTTTCTCGAACTACTCCAACTTTAGATTTGTCTGTTTCTTTTTTCCACTTTTATTCGCACAAGATTTTATTTCTTTATTTATTCATTTATTTATTTACGATTGGTAATAGTGAACATTTTTCTTTTCTACGTATTTATTTCAATACGTCTCTACACGTATTCGTTTATAATACTTACAAAAGATCTTTTTAATAATAATAATAATCATCGTCATGGTGGATAGTGTTAATAGTAAAACCGTGCAATTAAAATTTAATCGTTTAACAGCAAAATAAGAAATTTCCCATCCGAGATACCTAAAAGGAATTTCTCTTTAATTAGCGAATCGAGAATTATAATTAGAGAAACACTCGTCTAACCAGTTGCATGATGCTCTTTCGGAAAATTTCTGACACTTTGACCATTTACCCAATCATAATTGATGAAAATATGATTCCCTTGTATTAACAATCATCTTTACACTTTTCATCATTTATTTTTGTTCTTTATACAGGATGAACCAAAAGTAACTAGAGTATTACTTTAAAAATAATAAAATGTGATGTCAATTTGAAAAACATAATCTCGTACGATATTAATTAAAAATCATTATTTAACAAGAAATATATTAATCGTTAATATAAAGAGAATCAATGTGAATTTTTAACACGCAAAATATTTATTATATTTTTAAATGATCTACCAACTTTTGTTTGGCCATGTACAATAATAAAAATAACAATAATTATAATAATTAAAATAGGAAAAACAAAATGTTATCTCGAACGATTTGACCTAATTCGAAAAGAAAATTTTATAATTTAATAAATGACTTCATTCAATGGTAGAAAGTTTTGAACACGTGCATAAAACGAAACGATTGAATTGTTACGAGCGAAAACGCGTATTAAATGTCGATCATGCAAAGTAAATCTTGCAAAGTTTTCGTTTTATTTCATTTTCGATTTGATTTGATTTTATTTTACTTTACTTAACCAAAGAACAAATAACGTTTTATTTATACAAACGTTTAAATGTGTATGCGTGTATGTATTTATACATACGTACCTGTACGGAATAAAACCACCACTGCGAATTTACGATGAAATAAAAAAAGTACGTAGCAATAAAAGTGATAAAATATTTCTACCGAAATATATTTACGACCCGGTATACAATATGAAAAATCCGTGTACACTCGTGGACTCTTCTATTACGACTGTTAGAAATTATTTTTTAGCACTCCGTACCTTCGCATTGTTTTAATTTCATTTTAACATTAACGTTGTTATGTTTGTTTATAAGAACGTCTATGAGAATTGTATTAACATTTGTAAACCTTATGTTATACACGCGTCGAGTGAAATCATCTTTATAATAATTCACGCATAATTATTTTCCCAAAAAAAAATAAATATATGATATTTAAATTAATAAATTAAATTAATGAAAAAAACACAATATGCACTAGTTTGATATACGAAATAAAAGTATGTATATGTATATAAATATTAAAACGCATAACATAAAAAATATTTCGACGATAATCTAATCCGATAATCTATTAATAAATTAAACACGAATAAAAATACAATAAAAATAATAATAACAATAATAATGTAATTACACGAAAAAAGAAAAAAAAGAAACAGAATCCATGCGTCCTTTTATGAGTAATACAAAAACAACGTGAGAAAAATAAAATAGTATAATAAATTTCTAATTAAATAAGTATAAAAAGAAATATAACCTTACCCCCTTCTCTGTAAAAAAAAAAAAGAAAAAGGGAAAAGCATAAAATAAAAGAAAAAATTTTGTACCTTTCGACCTTTCTTCTTATCGAAAGTATTCAAATCTGAAATCTCAAGTAGAGATCTTCTTTTTTGACGTGCAGTGACGGTGCCGGTCTAATTGGGAAGAACGAGCATAAACAAAAAGGGGTAGCCCCCCCTCCGCGTTATTTCGATACGTCGACGTTGCCACCATTCTCCCACCGCTATGCGCGAACAGACATAATGCTCGTTTACAAAACGAGAAATAGAAAGAGTAAAAGAGAGAGAGAGAGAGAGAGAAAGAGTAAGAGTAAGAGTGAGAATGAGAGTGAGAGTGAGAGTAAGAGAGAGAGAGAGAGAGAGAATGTAGTTGCGTTGGCGACAAGCTATGGAGACGTCTAGGACATTATGTGCCGACCAAAATCGTAAAGGGACGATTTTACGAATGCGAAATACCCTTGCCATTCGAGAATTCTTCTTTACTTATACTACCACACTAACACATGTGAACGTGTGTGTTAAGTTAGTGGAAAGAGCAAACAAAATCATTCCACATCTCTCTCTCTCTCTCTCTCTCTCTCTTTCTATCTATTTTTTTATTATATTTTCTCTCTTTTTGTTCTTCATTTAACAGGTACACCGATTTTCTATTCCTTTCTTGTTATCATACTTTTACATATATATATATATGTTTTGATAAATATTTTATATATAAGTTATATGTAAGGTATATAAAAGTTATGGTAAATATTTTTTATACTAAAAGTTAATAGATTTTAATGAAACTTATATTAAATTAAAGTACACTCTTTTATCTACGCGTAGAATACCATGTCGAGTTATAAATGTAGCATTTAAAGTTCAGGAAATGTCAGAGAATGCAATACTGTAAATTGTGCATCTTTGCAATTTCTTTGAAAAGTTTTGGTAAATATTTTTTATACTAAAAGTTAATAGATTTTAATGAAACTTATATTAAATTAAAGTACACTCTTTTATCTACGCGTAGAATATCATATGGAGTTATAAATGTAGCATTTAAAGTTCAGGAAATGTCAGAGAATGCAATACTGTAAATTGTGCATCTTTGCAATTTTTTTTAAAATCCATTTTGCAAATGGATATTAATGATTTTTATATTAAATTAAAGTTCATTATTTTGTCTACGCGTAGCATATCATTTTGAGATATAAATCGATTTGCAAAGGTTTAAAAAATATCAAAGAATGCAATGCTGTAAATTTTTCCTACTTTGCCATTTCTTTAAAAAGTTTTGGCAAATATTTTTTATATTAAAAAATAATAATATATATATATATATTTATATTATATTTTTATATATATTATAAAAATATATTCTATAGAATATCAAAGTGTTATGTTCGATGCCTAAGAAAAAAAAATTCTGTAAAAAGTTTTATTTCTGACTTCGTCGGAAGGTGCTTTGCATTGATAACAATGCCGAGGAATAAATAATATTGTAATTCGATCGAATAAATTAATATTGAATATTTGTTTGTTTTTCTTTTTTATCTTTGACAAGTTAAATAAATTTTGGGAATGCCTGTATATTCGTTTATTCGTTCAAACATATTCGAAGAGTGGAATTCAGGATTAGAGAAAAAGATCTGAGACGTGTCTCGACGTAATTCTTTAATTGCTCCGACTAATTGGGCCCGAGTGGCGCCATCGTGCTACGGGACATCGTCGATGACAATTATTCCCCGATGAATGGACGGGACCGTAAATTGCTTCGTCATTTTTATCATCCTTCCTTTTAATAGACTTCCTCTCTCTTTCTCGCAGTTTCTTTTCTTTTTTTTTTTTCTTACTGTTACCCATATCGTTTACGTGATCAAATTCGGACGAGTTCGATGATCAAATAATATTAATTAATTATTTAACTTTCATTAACAATTGTATATCGTTCAAATTAATTCGTCATTTTAATTCTAATTACATTGAATTATATTGCAATGTTTTATTATTTTTTTCTTTTTTTTTTCTTTTTCACGCTTTACGTTTATTATAAATTTAAAACTAGTTTAATCGAATACGTTGGAATAAGTAATGAAATTGACAACGTTGTATAGAATTGTTTTAAACGAACTATTTGTTATGTTCCATACAATTCGGTCACGTTTATTAATATTTACGAGTTTAACAGTTAACATTTTTATATATGTACGTATATACGTTACGTTCGTACATTTATATGTATATTTGTTTGATTAAACAAAAAAAAATACGTGGTTACATCGAGGAACTGTTATGTAGAGAAAATGTAACGGTACTTAAATCTAACGAGATAGTCTATAGTATGCAGTAGCATTGCATACGTGTTACGAATGCAACGGATAATCTGCGAAATAGTAAATGGTAACACGATACCTAAGATCGAACATTATTTTATATTCAAAATAGAAATACAAAATCATTTTATCATCGTAAAAGTTGTATGAAGAAAAAACTAAACTTATCGTTGGTAAGATAATGTCAAAATTATAATAACAATGTTTAATTAATTAGATCGAAATAATTAATACAATATACATATTTTAATAATCTAATAAATAAATTTTCTATAATACAACGTTAATATAATAATAAAAAACCATAGATCATCTAATTAATTAAATTTATCAGGCACGATTTATGCAAAATCTAATCGTAAATTTTACAAATATAAATTATCTGATAATATAATACAATTTACTATTCACACAAATTAATAAATAAAAATAAACATGGGTGAGAAAGAAAAAAGAAAAAATTTACTAAATAAATTCAATCGATCTCGAAATTGATCCTCTGAAAATGACTCTTTCGACGTTAGATTTTAACTACTTTTTAAAAAAAAAAAAAAAGAACAAGAAGAAAATGAAATTACAAGAGAGAGAAAGAGAGAGTAAGATAGATAGAAAGAAAGATGAAAAGATTCGTAGCCATAATGACAAACAATCTCGAATGGGAAAGGAAGGATGGGATGATGGTTCAGGGCCGTGGCCAATGTTATAAATGCATTCTCGAAAAAAGCGAGACGAGGAGGGTCGATCTATCGATAGATGCGATATCCGTTGACCGGTGAGTACGACTGGAACGTGACCGCTTGCTAAGATCGATTTGTATCGAAGAGACTTGGAGAAGAAGCATCGAGATGGATGGACCAAGTCTTCAAATCTATTAGTCATCACCCACACGATATTTTCTCTTTCTCTTTCACTCGCTCCTTCTCTCGCTTATTATTATTTTTTGTTGTGTTCACATTGTCAGTTGTTTTGAACCACGGAGAGTTCCGATAGTCGAATGAGGGGGGGGGATGGGGGTATTGTGTTGTTAGTTGATCGTGTAATGCATTTTTCTGTAACGTTAAATAAAATGATCTGTACTTAAACATTTTTCGAAAGAATTTTTTCACTTGTGACAACACTTTAATTGAACACATTTAATTATATAATTAATGTGAACGTTAAGTTTAGATATTAATGATATTTACATGATAATATTGTACGTTTATATTTCACATTTGAAAATAGAAATTAAATACTAAATAATAATGTATTTATTTTCATTTTAATTTGTATTAATATAAAATTAGGCTAAAAACATATAAATTCAATTACGTATTTAATCGACAATTAAATTAGATTTATGTCAATATTTCAACACAAATACTTTTTTTGATTAACTTGCTATACATATTCTAATTTAATTCCAATATATTTGACAACAATACTCTCATACCTCAGTAATAAATCCTAAAAAATTAAAGCAACAAAAAATATCATCAATAACACCGCATATCAAATAGGGTAATCTTTGAATGAAGCAACTTTCATATGATCCTATACACCCACTCACATACATCATACATTCCAATAACAACGAAATAACATCATATAACAAATTCTTACTAATAAAATAACTAAACTATGAAAACTGGATCACAAATAATATATAGATACCATAATATCATAATACGAAAAAGAAGAAGAAGAAAAAAAAAAGTAGGTTCGTGTGCGGTGGGTCCGAAAAAAAGAATTTTAATCGACGGCGCTCGCAAAACGGAATGGAATTTCGATTGGAAACATCGCCGAGGAATGCCGTGGATGTAAAAAATAACAGGAATAAATGTAAAACAAGGGGGATGGGGGGGATGGGGGGGGAAAGGGAGGAAGGGAAAAAAACAAAGATGTTAAAATAAGAAATGGCACGAGCACGCATGGATCGTTGACATAAAAGGTAGAAGAGGGAAGGGTCGTGGTGGTTGTGATGGTGTGGGGGGGGGAGGGGGGAATGGGTTATCTCTCTCATTGAAAAGGATCGTTCAAATGCTCGTTACTATAATACTAGAGCTAACCGTCTCGATTACGATTAGTTATTCTCGAAGGATGGAAAGAGGGAAGAAGAGAGGAAGATGAAGAGGAGGATTGTTGGTTGGGGGATGTTAGAGGAAGACGAGGAGAAGGAGGGGGGTGGTGGAGAGGGTGCTCGAGCTCTCTCTCGTTCGTTCAAAGTTGCTCACTTCCCGGCAGCACACTCGTCGAGCACTTCAAATCCATTCAACTCAATTCATTTTCATCTCCGATTTGTTCGTCCACCCTTCCTCCTCTTCTGTTCTCTCATTAGCGGCCTTTCCGGTGACCCCGAGTGAGAGAGAGAGAGAGAGAGAGGAAGGTTTGCTTTGAGTACGTCGAGAATCTTCCTAAGAAAATTACACCTCGTTTCCGTCTCCGGCCTCTCTCTCTCTCTCTCT
>NW_014569640.1:54845-68429 GCF_001313835.1 Polistes canadensis
AAAAAAAAAAAAAAAAAGAAAAAAAAAGAAAAAAAAAGATAAAATAGATGGTATATAATTCGACGTATTTATGTTTCCCCTTTTCTGATATTTATTTCGACATTTCCTTATTTCTTTTTCTTTTTTCTACTTATATTATTTCTTTATTCCTTTTTCTTTTATCTATCCTTTATAATCGTGAAGAGACCAAAAGTTACTTATCTTTATAAGATCAAATTACTTGCTGGATGGATTAGCCTTAGAATGTCTTTTCACGCGGATAACGTATCTTCCTTTACGAACTCTGCTTGAGTTATGTTTAATGAGGTAATATTTTAGATAAAGATAGAAAAAATGAATGAGTGAGTGAGTGAGTGACCGAGCGAGAGAAAGAGAATGAGAAAGAAAAATACGGTAAATCTACCGCCTACGTCCGACACAGGCCGCGTGCTCGCGAAGAGACAGCCGAGAAATATACTAGGAAAGTTGCATCTGCTACTCGACGGGGGGTGAACGATCATTTTTTAGGGGTAAGTCTAAGGAATATGGGGGTAAGTCGACTAACGATTCCTTTTTGTTCGCTAACTGCGGACAAACAACAATCTTAGAATATACAATCTTACTTTTCCTACGTCACATTATCCACGTAAACGCATCTACGAGTATGTGTGTGCGTGTAAATGTGAAGGAAAGGGAGGGAGGGGGGGAGAGAGATATTTGTATTCGTTACACGTAATTGCACTTTTTACACGTGGGTAAAAACATAAATGCAATTTCATTATATGTTTCGATTGTTGTTTGTATTATATGCGTCAAATTTATATTAATTTATTAACGATACGTGTGTGTTACTGAATTGATTAATCGATCCTTTATTTATCTATAAATAGAAAATTACTTTTGTTATACTTATTGTTTATTTTATATATATATATCTGAGGAATTTTAATATAAAATAATTTACAATGACTTAAAAAGCAACGACCACGTACGACCAAAGTATTGAACCCTTGACCCTTGTTGCTTCGTGAATAGGTAGGTTTTATCTATAAGTCCCGTACTCGATTCTATATGCCGGCATTTTGATTTTTGACCGACTAATATGCCGTAAAACGTCGGACCAGTGACAACAGTCCTTGGCTATAAAATTGCTCGTAAAATTATAAACCGGTGACGTACGCGTGCAAAACTATAAATATTAATGCTTCTTCCAAAAATGGTTTTTCTCTGTTCGTTCTTAGATATTTTTTACTATTTTTATTTCTTTCATTCTCTCTCTCTCTCTCTCTCTCTCTCTCTCTCTCTCTCTCTTTCCGACTTATAACTTCTTCTGTCTTTTTCTTTATTTTATCTTATACGCAACGGTGTCATAAATCAAGGCTGCTAGAAGGAGGTTGTCAGCGAAAAATACGGCGGATAAAAGCGACTGGGAGGGGGTGGAGAAGAGGGAGTGTAGGGTGAGAGTTTGTTTTAGATGCCAGAAATCCCTTTCAGAAGTGCAGAAACATCGCTTTCGACAACGATGACTTCCTTCCAACGCGTACTAGTACTAATACTACTATATACTATATATCTTATATTATTTCTACACGGTAATACATTTTTATTTTATTAGAAAAATATTTATACGAAACACTTTACGAGCAAAACCATCGATACAATTGTATCGATACGTAAAAAAACATTATAGGTATTGAGGAACTTAAATAATAACGATCAATTTAACGAAGTTTAGATGTTTTGTGTTTTGAATATTAATAATAAAAAGAAAAATGTATGTCTACTCAATGAAAAAAGACGCTGAACTGTAAAGATTAAGTTGCTGAAGAAGTCCCAATAAAGGGACGAAACGTCCAACTAAATCAAACATAGTTCTACTCCTTTCATGTCCAAGTTCCCTGTTAAATTTCATCATTAAAAATTGTAATTTTTGGACGAGAGAAATACTAAATAAATTATAGGTATATTATAGTTATTTAATAAAATATATAATACATAAATGAACATATATATAAAAAAAAAAACAAGTTAGAATGAAATTGAAAGAGTAAAGTAATTTAACACGAAAATGAAAAAGAATAATGATTAAATAAAATATAAAAGTAATATTTACCTATATAATGATTAAAATATAATAATCGAAATCAATTGATCAATCGAATAGAATCGTATTTCAAACGATAAGTAAAAAGGAAAATAAAGAAAAGGAAAAAGAAAATGATTTCTCTCGTGGCAAAAATAAAGTGTATCTCGTTTCAGTAACGACGAGAAGAACGTTCCTTGTTTAAGGGGGCCCCTTCGAAAAAGCTTATTGCCCATTGCTGGTGGTTCGTTCTGTTGTAACATAAGAATGGAGTTCGAAAGGAGTTGGGAACTCGTAAATCACATGAAGGCTATATTTTTCCCTCGTTCTCGATTTCTCCACGCATTCTTAGAAACAGGAGCGAAAATATTTCATTGTCCTTGAATGTACCCTAACCCTCTCTCTCTCTCTCTCTCTCTCTCTGTTTTTGTCTTTCTTTTCTATTTTCTATTTTCTTCTATTACTTTTGCGCAGACTGTTCTTGTTACTTTTCTCCTTCTCTTATTTATTTAATTTGTTATTTTATTCGTGCGTTTATTCAAATTGAAATGACCAAAGAATGAAGAAGAAGAAGAAGAAGAAGAAGAAGGGGTAGGAAAAAGAAAAAAAAAGGAGAAATGTAATTTTATTATCATATTCGAAGGATTTTTCATTTCCATCTTAGAGATCCCAGTTAGTCTGACGTTTGGAATATTTTTTATTTGTTTGTTTGATTGTCGGCTTGTCCATCCTTTTGAGATACCTATCTGCGACTTTATCTTAGCTTGCATCGCTCGTAGAAATCTTATCTTCTGTTGACCACCTCCGACTGACCGACGTTTCTTCCCTCTCTCGTCATTCTTTCCCACCTAAAGTCCTCATCCTTTCGGATTTTCTTCCCTATTCGAGTTAAGTTCGATAAGTAATGGAAGGAATTTCAAATATTTTATATCTTAAAATAAAACAAAAAAGAAGAAGAAAAACACACACACACACACACAGAGAATTCCTATATTTAATTGAATATCTTAGGCATTATTTTCATCGTAATATTATTTACGTATAATTATTTAACGCGTCTTGATTAATATAAATTCATTTGTACAATATATTTATAAATATTATCAAGAATGTGTTATTCAGTAATTTTGTTTAGTTCGAATAAAAAGAAATATAATTACGAGATCGCCGAAGGTAGTGTCTCGTTTATTTTTTAATTTCTTTTTAATATCGTTCACTCTATATTCCGTTTTATTAATAACACAATAGGGATCTTTCTTTTCAGTAAGTAGCGGAGAGAGTGTCACCCTAAATAAAATTCTTTACAAAAGAGAATTTCTTCATTTTCTTTATTAAAACTCTCGTCAAACCGTACAATTTTATAAACGAAAAGCGTACACAAATATAATTAATGAAATAAATTAAAATAATAATAAATTAACAAGAAAAAAAAAAAAAAGAGAAACAAATTAAATTATTTATAATTAATAAAATAATTTTTGATATATCGAGAACGAAAAGAAAGTTCGTCGAGAGTTTATCGAATTTCATCTCGACGTATTCGTTTCTCGATAAAAAAAAATAAATAAAGAAAAAAAATTAAAAGAGATAGAAAAAATGAAAAGTAAAAAGGTCGATTACAAAGCTTTCAATCTCTTTCAATCCACGCTCTCTTCTCGTTTTACCCCCACCACTTGAAACTCTTCCATGGCATTGGCCGTGACCGCGCAATAAATCGACCCATTCAGTCTAATGATTAATTAAATATAATGACTACMCCAGCCGTGACTGATGACCATGCTAAGACAATGTCCGACTCGTATTGGTGGTGGCCCTTTTCCAAAGGAATACACGTACACACATTTTACATACATTTATATGAGAAGATCATGTTTAATGTGTAGGTGTATGTGAATACACCGTAACATTGGTAGCACATACGATATGTTACACGTTACTCATATACACGGTGTCATACTATTTTGTAATTTTTTATTTATAATAAATCATCAATGTGTAATGAGAAGTAATCGAAATTTTATGAATATATTTATAAATCAAACAAACTGAATATTTTATATTCGACAAAAAATGATCTAATGATATTACAAAATTAAACTTATAATTATTGAAAATAACGGTAATATAATTTTATCAATTTTATTTGTATTTTTTTAATTGAAGCATTGTAATTTCTAATGAAAAATTTTCATTAGATTATTATACGTGGAAAAAGAAAAAGGTTTGTGAAATGAAACGAATGCGATGTATTAATTTGAATCTACAACTACTTTGTAGTTAATATAAATTATACAAAAAGAAACGAAAAAAAAAGAAATTAGTGAACACCCAGTAGGATGAATGCATATGTTAACGTCGAGGTAGCATAAGCTAAGATTTGTACGTGTCCGATGTCTCGCGGATCCCGGTAAGCGACAGAAGGTGGATGGAAAACATCATTCAGAGAAAGAGAAACAGAAAGAGAAAGATAGTAGTAGGACGTGTCATCTTTCTTTCTCTTTTTCTCTTATTATTAAAGCGTTACGAGGTAGCCCACGACTGTGAGACTCCGACACCTTTATGAGAGTTATTAATATCGAATAGTCCAACCACCATCGCCATTATGAAAGCTAATGAGACATCGTTTTTTCTCGTGACAATGAATCTGCTTCCTGTTTAATCTTTAACTTGTTCCTATAACTTACAAGTCTTGTAATAATATCACTAAAATAATAACGAGAAACATAACATCATCGAGGATTAATGATCAATGATAATTGATTAACCATTGGTTAACATTAAATATAAATAAAAATTCTTTTTATATAATCTTTTAGACACTATAGTGTAAAGTTCAAATAGAAAAATGACGAGCTGAAAATATTGGATTAATAAAAGACTTTAACTATAATGGCCAATATTAATTGGATAATCAGATTATTATATCGAACATAAATAAAATTAAAAATAAATATTTTTATACATAGTGGGGACACAAGAAATATTTGATTAAAAGAATGAAAAAGTAATATATATTATAATAAAATGATATATATATTAAAACGTGGACATTAATGGTCAATCTTATATCTGAATAATTCACACAGTCGGCATTAAATATAAAAATAAAAATTATTTAAAAATAACATACGCGCATTTATATACAAGTTCTATAAAAAATAATGTGGACAGGAAATGTTAGATTGCAAAAATAAAAAAAAAGTACTACTAATAAATAATAAAATGATTGATATTAAAACCTGGACATTAATGACCAAAGTTTAATTGGGTAACCTGGTTAGTAAAATATAAATGAGTAGAAATCTATATACTATAAATACATGTATATATATATATATAAATAAAAATGATTAAGGAGAAAATGTTAAATGTGTAAGGACATGGAAAAGGTGGCATTTAAAGATGGCCTTTGAAAAAAAGCTTAGCATTCGCCGCAGGATACGCGTATATCACAGCGTTAACATCCGCAACAAATTATCAGTTTCTCAACGTTCGTTCTCATTACATCGGTATTTCATTTATTACCCGTGCTAATTAGAACCGAAGGTAGAGAGATCTTACCTGGTAGTTTTAACCCGTTGACGTCGTGGTAAATAAAAGTTCAACAAATGAATGAATGAATGAATGAATGAATGAACGAAACGATCGAGAAAGAAACATCGGTTTATTCGATAAATATCAAAGAAATGATTTTGAAAATGATTTAACAGTAATCCATGTACTAAAACGATTAACAACTTGTACATACATTTTTCATAAATCATAAAATTCTATGAGAATATATTCGATTGTGTTTTATAGGAACGGATAATTAAGAAACAATTTAAGTAGATCAAATTTGCAAGATAGAAAAGGAACAGAAAAAGATCATTGCAACTTCATTAGAAGTTAGATCTTATTCGCAAACATCGATCATTGTTAATTGTATCTATCGATCGACGTTATTTGCTTCGTTGAATTTATAATATACTATGGGAAAGATTATAAGTGTTAGGAAAAACAAAATTATGAATAATGATTTATAATGTGTTTTGGAATAATTGTGTATTAATAGCAACGTCCTAATAATTTATATTTCATTATGGTATATTTTTTATTCGTCGTATACTAAATACAAACAAAATTAGTAAATGTATGAAGTAATTGACGAACTATTATTCCATTCAAAGATTATATATAAATAACGAACATAATAAAATACTATGAAAATCATAGCCATTTAAAAAATGCAGGTAGAAACTTTTATTGACAGAAAAAAAAAATCGGCGTTTCAAAAGGAAAAATTTCTTTTCAGAAAAAAAAAAAAGAAGAAAAAAAAAAGAAAATTGTATCAATCTTTTAACAAATTTTCTTTAGATTTTAACTGTATAATTTGATCTTTCCAAATCACGCAAAATGTAACAAAATGAAATATAAATCATTTTAAAGCTGATTATTATTTCGTTGCAAAAATAACTATTCAGAGGGAAAAAAGGATTTTGGGAATGTTTTTTTTTTTTTTTTTTTTAATTAGAAATATTTAAATTTATCAAAATGTGTCGTGACAAGCTATGTTAATTCTTTTTAGAGTAAACTTACCGATTCCATTGTCCCTTAATTTTTAAGCTATATTTTGAATGATTCTATAAATAAGTATGAATACATTTGTCATCTGTGAATGACAATTGGGAAAAAATGGGATTCCAATTCTTCGAATTTGACTACAAAAGGAATCCTTCAAGCTTTCAAATTTAATTTAAAAAAACAAAAACAACCTGTCTTTGAATCCGATTTCCTAAATCTCAACTGCAAAAGAATTCTTAGATTTTTGTTCCTTTTATTATTCAAATTAGACTACCGAAGGTTGGAAATGCGTTTCCGAAAGGTCACTTTCATTGTATTTTTAAGACAGCATTAATCAAATACTTCATAAAAGATCTTTAAATACCTTTTATATTAAGGAAAAATGTAAAAAAAATATTGTTTTTTCGTAAAAGACATTTTCTTGCTTAATCCCGAATGAATATTTATTCAAGGCAGCTGAAAAAATCTTGACCGACAATTTAATTATGGTAGTATGGTACTTTTTTTTTTTTTATATAAATAATACTGCATACCTAAACAACATTAAACACGTTCTCAAGAAAAGAATTATCTTTCAGTTCAAACTCTCTCTCTGGAAGAAAAAAAAAAAACAAAAGAAGAAAAATTCAACAGCAGATAAATACTATTGGGGTTGTTAAATAATGTTAACTTCATTATAAAGTTGTACAGCGATCGATCAACGACACAAATAACTCTCGAGTATCCACGGGTAATTAGCTATCTAGGCGTAGCACCAATCCAACACGGAAGAATAACAATAAAAACAAAAATTACTATACCGAATATCTGTTCTTTCTTTCTCTCTCTCTCTGTCTCTCACACCCTCTCTCTTTCTTTTTCTCACGAAGAACGATGAGGTAAAGAGTTGAAAAGTTCTGGTTGTTCTTAAATTATCTACAATTAATAATCCTTATGAAGTTTGGAGAGCAAAACACGATTAATCTAAACCTCCAATATAAACTCTATCGAGAAAGTATTTGACAATGAAAGATATTATAAAACAATTCAGATTAGTTAACGTTAACTCAAACAATTAGTTAAACCCTTGCGAAAATATTGTGAAGTATCTCGTATGAACTAATGTACGTATAAAGAAGTACTAGAGCATCATCATTATTAGTTCTTCGTACTAACTCGGAAAAAGATCGGACCAATTTGAGCAAGTATACGCCCAAAAGTAATCGGATGCTGTAGGGTAGAAGGAATATTTAAGGGTAGGTTATAGGGATAGAAATGTAGGCGGGAACAGGGGCATGCGCTTTGATTCTTAACACGCCCACAAACGTGTAGCAGATTGGTGAGAGTGTAGGACTGGAGGATAGTCTCCAATCCGGTCCAGTTGGCAGGTCACCAATAAAACGCTGGTACCCACTGAGGGAGCTTCCCAACTGGTTGATTGTTATCGAGTTCACGCCTACTAAGAGTGGGGATAATCAGGTTCGTCGAACGAGAACGCTTGCATTTGGGCACTTGGTGGGGGCCTTGGAAACGTTTAACAGGGAACTAAAGAGAACGGTGGAGATGGAAGAAAGAGAGCCGCCGAAATCAAGCGAACAGGCCCTGAGTTGTCCCGCCAGGAGTCCAGATACTCTCAGTCCCGCTGTGAGCGTAGAAAGGCACGTTACGGAATACAGTTTACCTAGTCTCTCCGGCCGTGTTTGACTAAGTTCCTTTTTCTCATTTGATATCGTGTTCTATCGCGTCGGATATTTCTGTTTTTAATTTTTTCCTTCGTCATACGATTCATAACAGACTTTGGTGAAATTGAAACTGATCATCGTATATATATATATATAAGACGTGTAGTTTTAATAAATAGTTTTTATTTTTGTGACACTGTGAGAAAGATAAAACAAAAGTAAATATCCAAGGGGGACAAACGTAAAATAAGCGTGCAAAAGTGTGGTTTTTTTTTGTTTCGATCTTCCCCCGGGGAGATTAGAATTGATATAAATGAAAATAAAATGGAAGAAATATATCGCCATAAAATTCCGACGATTGAATCGAGAATATTTCGATAATATATAATATAGTAGTGCCGCATCAAATTATTCATCTAATTGTTCTTCTTCAGAAGGACGCGTTGATTTCTGTATAAACAGATATTATTATTATTATTATTAGAGATCGGACGTTAATCGATAAATAGAAACTCGATTTGAAATAATAAACTGATATGATAAGCCGGCGGGCTTGAAACGCATTGAACCGGTAAAGTTACATAAGTGTAAGTTCCATGATGATGAATACTTTTCTCGATGGCGTATCCTCGCATTCTCACCACCTAGCGAGCATGGGGATCAAATTGTCGCCAAGCGGAGGCGATGGCAGCATCGGGGGTGGTGGTTCGACGGGTGACGGCAGTGCAGGTGGTGTCCAACCGACGGTCGGCGAAGCACCGTCTCAACAACATCACCATTTCCATCCTCAGGGTTATCCTCCCCATCATCCCCATCCGGCTCCTCACATGGCACCTCATATGGGCCACCACATGGGCCATCACGCTACTTACGCTGCTCGTGATTTTTTGCTACGCCGAGAACACGAGTTCAATGCGACGGCTAACCCGACTACTCCCGAAAGTGGTCTAGGTATATTCACTCCGCTCCATCACGATGGCACAGCAGCTGCCACAATGCAACAATTTCCTCATCACCCGAGTCAACATCCCTTAGCAGCAGGACATTATCCTGGACATTATCCTCAAGATTCCCGGCTACCCACTCACCATCAATATTTAGGTGCACCGCATTTAACACCGGCGTCTATACACCATCAACAGCATCCCACTGTTACTCATCCAACACATCATCCCCATGGTGCTTTCTTTAGATACATGAGGAACAACGGTACAGGTCCTGGGAGTGGCCCAGCTCCCGGTGTAATACAAACCGGTGGACAACACCATGAATTATCTTGCATGTGGGTCGATCAGGAATCATCTAATACGGGAAGAAGAATTTGCCGTAAAGTTTTTGCCAATTTATCCGATATAGTCACGCATTTAGCAATTGATCATGTGGGAGGACCAGAAGTTACAACGCACGCGTGCTATTGGCAAGGATGTGCTCGCAACGGCAGGGCATTCAAAGCAAAGTACAAGCTCGTCAATCATATAAGAGTACATACTGGAGAAAAACCCTTTCCTTGTCCTTTCCCATCGTGCGGGAAAGTCTTCGCAAGGTCGGAAAATCTTAAGATACACAAGAGAACTCATACAGGTTAGTAAATCCGAATAACTTTGCTTATCCAACATTTATCTTTTAATTCGATTAAGAAAGATTACGAATGGATAGATAAATCATTGAAACAAAATAGTCTTCCATACTACTACTACCACTACCACTAATACAACTACAACTCCTCCTTCTTTTCCTCGTCTTCCCTCTTTAGTCTCATTTACCAGATCCTCCAGAGACGCCCTCGGCGCCTCAGCTCGTTTCATTGTAATCAAGGAGGTCTTTACGATGACAAGAATTTTTTCGGTCGCAATTAAGAAATTACCAGGCTATATATCCTTACGTTTTATGCCCAAGACCCTGGACATTGTATTTACATATTTATATACGAGACGAGGCTAAAGCCACTCTCATTGGTCGTTCTCTTGCCGACGGCTAGACGCCACCAAGAGAAGAAACCGGCTGCTGCTGCTGATGCTTAACCTCTCTCTTTCTCCGTTCTTTGGGAAATTCCTTTCTGGAAAGTCACTATTAATTATTTCTCTTTCCTCCTCCCCACTAACCCCTTTTTGTTTTCTTCTTTTATTTTATTCTTTTTTTTTGTTTTTTTTTTTCTCTTAACGATATTCTACCTTTACATTTATCGCAACGCAGTTAAATTCTGTTATCGCGACTCTAACGATTATAAATTTGGTTAACAAATTTGTTTGAAATATTTTTTTTTATCGCGATACTCGTGTCCGTGTTCTGTTTTTTTTATTTTTGGTTATATTTTTATGACCGATAGTCCAAAGATACGAACACGAACCGAGAGAACTCATTTACAATTATTAATAAAATATTATCTATACCAAACAACAGAGTCTCACACAGAATACATGAATAAAATACATAAATAAAAATACATGAAATAAATAATTATTTCGTTCTTAGCACACACACACACACACACACACACACACACACAATCGGTGTAATGAGATCGGTAAAATTTGTTCGTAATTTGTTGATCATCAGGAAGCATTAATATACAGGTGAATTTCTAGTTACATTCGTACGAGTTCGTAAAAGTTACTATACGGTTTTGGGACACATTCTCTCGGTGGTGTATAATATATCGCGTACGATTAAATTTCATTTTCATTTACAACAAACAACGGTTCCTCTCACCCCTAGTTTATCTCGCTCGCTTGTTTGCTTGCTTGCCAGCTCGGTTGAATTCATCAACCCCCGTAGCAAACACTCTCATTCTCTTTCTCTTTCTCTTTCCCTCTTTCATTGACAATACGCAAGATGCGAGAGTCGCCATGTTTCGGTGCTCATCCCCCTTTTCAAAAAGTACCCTTCCCTCGACCAATCGAAAAACGTCCAACACTTCGTGATACGCCTCGAGCTTATTCTCTATTAATTTTCATCGATGAAAAATGCCAGACGTATGAGATGGAACGTTTTTCTCTACGACGAAAAGCTTCTCCTCCACCCCCTCCTCCTCTTATTCTTCTTCTTATTGTTCGCGATTAATAACGCCGGTGGTGTTATACTCGACGAAGGGAACATATACACATAAAAAAGAAAAGAAGGGAAGAAAAAAAAACATGAGAAAAATTTTCCCTTTTCTACGGTTATTTTCAAATACAAAATTATGGATGTCTGATTTGATTGGTAGATCTTTTTTTTCTTTCTTTTTTTTTTTTTATATTACGGGTTCCTCGTTGAAAGTAATAATTCGAAGGGTCGGTTACTTTATTTTTCTCACTTTTTCTCTCGATTAATAACATTTTATAATCCAAATTATGATATATTATTTATATTCGAAGTAATTTAACTTTTAATTGACGTATTATTATATTCGTCGACTCATTGCATATAATTTATTGTATACTTTAAACGAAATCAAAAAAATATAGGTATATATATATTATATATAAAATAATATAATTATTATATTAATATTTGATTAAACCTTCGAATAGTATCAATTATATTTCGAAGATACGTAATAGGGGTTGGTTATTTGTTGTTGCGGTTTTTCTAAACGCGTTTCAATTAACGTCAGATAAAAGTCTTCGCGTTTGATCGAAATTGACACGTAGGAGGAGTACCCGCTTCTCGCGAGAAATTCTAATAGACTTTTTGGATGTTAAAAAAAAAAAAAGAAAGAAGAAAAATAAATAAAATAAAAAAGCAGCACTTCTCGCGGTACGCACGATTTCACGCATTGTTTTCTCCTATTCTTCGTTTATACGCGTACACACCTCTCTTATACGTGCGTTCAAATCCTTCCACCCTTTTTTTATTTTCTTCTCTATTTTTCTTTTTTTTCTTTTCTCTTGTTTTTTTTCCCCTCCCTATTGTCCTTTCTCGCCGCGACGCAAAGCTTGATCTCGCCTCGGATTTTCATTGTCCTTTGAACGCGGACCTTTGACGGATCAAATATTTTGCCTGCTCGATTGCAAAATATTTTCATACTCCTGCGACGCGAAATATATGTATACACTACGGGCCAATCGTGTTCATCAGAATTTAATACGAAAAAAAAAACACAAAACAAAAGAAACAAATTATAAATTTAATATTAACACGCGTGTTATATATAAAGTATTATAACAATTGTAAAAATCAATTTTTATATTAAAGCGTATACGAAAGGAAAAAAGTATGCTTATATAAACGAAAAATCTAATAATTATATTTTTTCTTCTTAACTATAATCATATTCCCGAATATTAAACGAATTAATGTGTGATCGAAAGAATTCAAATTAACATTTAATATTATTCTCAATAACATATATATATATATATTGTTATCTTAACCCTTTCTATATTATAAATATTTCTTAATTTAAGAATAATTACAAAAAAAATAATCTAATTAATAGAAATATTTAATCTCAATTCGGTTATATAATTTAATTTACAAATATCATTATTATCGTCAATTTATTTTAATCGTGCTCTCCGCCTCCTTTCTATTATAAATTTCCCGGACCAAAGGGGGTCGTAGAAATTACAATTTAGAAAGAAAGAAAAAAAAAAAGAAGAAAAAGAAAGATAGGGGATGTTTCTTATTAAGCTGCAGATGCAACTTCGTTACAATCGATGCTAGCCATTAGCCTAAATTGATATGCATCATAAAGCGATGCCACTGCACCCTCTCTTACCCCCTCTTACCCTCTTACTATATATGAAAAAAAAAAAAAAGAAAAAAGGAAGAAAGAAAGGAAGAAAGAAAGATATGGTGGTAGGAAAAAGTGAAACGACAGTGAATCTCTATCACGTGTGCAACGAATAAGAAGACGATTGGTCCGATCGACAATGGATGCCCCCCTCAGCTTATACGCCATTGGTCAGGATTTTCGGGGAGAACTAGGCGACGAAGGATAAGGGGATGATACAGGATGAGTCGACAAGGGTCGAACGAGCAAAGGGAAATAAACGTTAAGTAGGGGGTGAACGTGTTGAGAGCTAGATCAGAGGGTTGGACGGAAGTTTTGAGTTGTTAGATCTAAAAATGGCTACTTAAAATCATTCGAAATGATTATTTTTATTGAAAATAATCCTACCAATTTTTTTTTATATATGAAATTAAATTAATGATATATAATAATATATTCTATGAGTAAAATATTGATTTCGTGTTTGCATTTGTATAATTCAATTATTTTAATATAGTATTGATAATATATTAGTTTATTAAGATTATTATGCAAATTAAATTAGATTGTTAAATACAATGATATAATAATTATATAAATTA
>NW_014569640.1:68588-74344 GCF_001313835.1 Polistes canadensis
GTAGAGAAAATAATATACGAATGAAAATATTTTCGTAAAAATTGTATACGATAGTCGAGTTTTGGATTACTCATTGCCCGATTTTTGGTTTAAAGATGAAGGGTTAGTAGGGTGGATAGTGGAAGGGCGTAAAACTTTAGTGAAGAGGAAGACACGTTAAGAAAGAAAGAAAACTGCTGGTTGCTTGCTCGTGTCCGCTTCGTGGGGCGTCGACGAGTACGCGAAACGTCGGGAACACTGAAGGGAGAGGAAAAAAAAGGATGCTAAAGTTATGGAGGGTGTTAGAGAGGGATAGAGGGGAAGAGAGGGAAAGAAAGAGAGAGAAAATAACGAGACGACATTTGCTTCGGTCACAGGTTTAGAAATTACTAGAATGATTTTCTGAAAGTTTTAAATGTTTCTCTTAAACTGTTTTCAAAAAAAAAAAAAAAAAACAAACGAGAAAGAAAAAGAGAATTCAATTAATGTTTAAACAAAATTATTATCTGAATCTGATCGATATTATGTTTTCCAAAATTATTCTAATAATTATTATCATCGAATGAGAAAAGTAAAATTCGACTTTTAACAAATTTGAAGAAAAAACAATTGCACAGGTTAATTACACAAGAGTTGGTTGCTATGTGATAATAGTTAAAAAAAAAACATTAAAAATGTATTTTGTAATATACAAGAATAATTTCAATATCGTATTTATAAAAACGTTAAAATTAATATATATATATTTTTTTTTTTAATTATATTTTCTTTCGACTTACGTTAATAATAAAAGACTTGGTAATATAAAAAACAAAAAAAATATATCCTGTTTAGTTATGGTTGTTAGATCGTTCGCACGATTTGTATTCGAGAACGTTTAGAAAATGATGACGGACGATCACGAGAAATAAGTCGATGATAAATAAAGATTATGCCGAGTTATCGAAGAGTTATCGAAATCTCTGGCTGAGAGATCGAAAGATCGATCGATCGATCGACTTGGTCCATTCGTGGTTCGAGAGAAGTCCACATGGATTGATTTAAAGATAAAAACCTATCGTGAAAAAATCGGTTTGGTAGATTCGATCGTTTTTTCTTATATCTTTCATATTCTTCTTCTTCTTCTTCTTCTTCTTCTTCTTCTTCTTACCTATCTCTCTCTCTCTCTTTCTTATTCTTGAACGTTTCGTATCTGCTTTGCAGTATGAGAACGTGTTACCTCTGTTAAGGAAGATCGATAAAATGTATTACGTATCTCGTACGCCATCTTGAACAAAATAATACGGATTTAGAACTAAACTATAATGATCGTTCTTGCCATTGAATTCGTTTATCCAACTTTCCCCCTCTCCCTTCTTCCCGCCCCTCATCAACCCACTCACCCACCATTCTCTCTATCTCTCTCTCTCTCTCTCTTGAAATTGATTCGACGATTAGAAATAACGAGGATATCATTGATTAACATCTGACCAATTAGAATTTTAAATTATTTTCCCTTGCTTCATATAAATTATTATATTTCTATTATTAACTTCGATTATATTGAAAACGTTATTGTAATTAACGATTGACACGTAAATTTTATATTTTCAATTTTATATGTTAATATTTGTTTTTTCAATATTATATCACAAATGAAAAAGATAGTAATAATTTTTTGCGATATTTCGAATTCAAAATACTCTCGTTAGTTTAAATAAACAACAACAAATTAGAAAATATTACTTTTTATTTCTGATAATATTACTAATCTTTCATAGAATGAAATCATTTAATAATAATTTGTTTTCTTGTCTTTTTTTTCTTTTAACAAAATTGTTACTAATATCATCAGTTCATTGTTTTCAAAGAAAGAGTTTGTCATAGGGGTAAGGGGGAGACAGAAATCGATAGAAGAGTTCTTCGTCTCGCTTGCACGTTAAAAAAAAAGGAGGAAAAAAGAAAAAATAAGAACACCACGTTGCTGTTTATATCCGTGGCTTTGTTAAACTCAACCGCCCACATCTTTTTCTTCTTCTTCTTCTTCTTCATCGATCGCAAACGCGGTGAACCGACTCGTCTTTCGATAAGCTTTGAGTTGAGGGGGGGAGGGAAGGGTGAGGAAGAAGAAGCGTGGAAAAGCATAACGGTATATCCAAACCGGAAAAAGCTTTCCCTTTCTATTTCCTAAAAAAAGAAAAAGAGAATTCAAAAAGAAACAACTACCATGCTGTTTCTACGTTATCATTTTAATTTTTTATTTTTTGTTCAAATCAATGATTTTTCTTTCAAATGACATATTTAAAAATTAGAAATTTAATATTTAATTATTAATTAAAAGACAAAAGAGAGAGAAAATTTTGCATATCTTGTTAATAACGTTAGAGAAAAATGATTATAAATTATTACAATATTTAATAACTTGTAAATAATTATTAGAAAAAAGAAGAAAACAAAAAATTAGAATTCTCAATTCATCTCTAATCACGTTAACAAAATCACTTCTGATCACCAAACGTAAATAATCTTCCTTCTCCTCTTACCCATGAATAAATTTATCAAGATATTACCAAGCGTTAGAAAACATTAATTGGATTATATTCTATATTTTTAAATCCAACCACTAACACGCAAGATAATTTAAAATTATCTGACAGATCAGATCGTTAGATACAAATATCCCTTAGAAGACTAATTAGTTTAACTCGTCGTTTATACGAACTACCACCATCGTGATTTCTACCATAGTACGATGTAAATAAACCATAAAAAGATAAATAAATATTCGTATAGATTTAATTCCATTCGTATGGGAAATGATATTCTCTTGTACGAAATCAACTCTGTGCGTTAGCGGTTGTTCCAAGCAAAGATGTTTTATATCGAACTACGAGAAGTCGTAATGTCGTACGGTTCAATGGCAAATGATTCATAAGCGTAAATAAATTAACATCCGAAGAAGAACTCGATCCTTCCCACCACCTCAACCTCCTCCTCCCCCTTCCCCACCACTGGTTCCCCCCGTGCTAACGTGTCTCCGAGGGACAGGACACTTACAATCTCTTAGGTGAAACTGATTTAGACAGAAAGATTTGTTGCTAAAGACGATTGGTTGGTTGGTTGGTTGGTTGGTTGACCATTTGTACCATCTTGCTTCTTTCATTCTGGCTCGCTGTTTCTAGCCTCGGGCATCATCTTTCCTATACGTTCTATTTCTTCGCACGTTAATGTTTATCTTTCTATCTTTTTCTTTATTTTATTCAGTTCGTATGTTATATCTCACTTATGCATGTGTACGAAATAAGATATCGACGTATTTTACTCTATTGGACATAATAATGTAATCGAATGTTGTTATTGGAAATCTTTTGAGGTGTGTGAATTTTTTGTTTTTTTTTTGTTTCCAATAATTCAATTTTTATGATTATAAAAATTGTTACTTATAATACTAACATGTATATATATTTTTGTCTTCACCCTATTACACGGGTTCAAGCTATTTCTCTACGAATACTTTTTTACATCTATGCAATATTACATCTGTAGAATCAACAGCAGACGGTTTTTGTTTTGATTCACCCATATATTTTATATATAGTTAATATAATTAATTATAATATTTATAAAAAATATTGATAAGAGTTGTTATTTGTAGTTTTACAATTGTTGTCTTATTGAAAAATACGAAATTAAATATCATTGTTGAATGATACATACATAAATAATAGCACGATCAAAAAGTTAAAATAATTTTCGTTACAAATAAATTTAGTATAAAGGAAAGAGGAAAAAAAAAAAGGAAAAAAGATTTCTGAACGTACGACGTTACCTAAATTGACTGTGAGTTTAATTAACGAGCAGTAAAAGGAGAATTACTTCCATTGCAACGTTTTGCAATCTAACTCGAAGTACACGAACAGATTTTAATTAATACGTAATTAACGGATCCGTTTAACCTACGACGAAACTCGTACGATCGAATTACAGTAATTGTAATTAACTTAAGTTACTTAAATCAACGATATTTAATTTGATTATTCGCCCGATTTTCTTATTTCCGTCTATCAAATGCTAATGCATTTACCATACTTCTACAAACCAAAAAAAAAAAACTCAAATATATTTTTATATACATTTATCTAAAACTAATAATAAAATAAATTTGACATAATTCAATTATCAAATTAAAGGTAACGAAAAAAATTCTCTAGCTTATTTATTTCAATACGAATGAATAGTCAAATCTTTCCATCGCATTAAACTACATCCAAATCTCTCTCTCTCTCTCTCTCTTATTCTTCTTTCTCTTTTTCTCTTTAACTCGTTCATAATAATTGAACGGAAACGTGTGTTGATACAGTTAATGGCGAGTGTCTACAACGACGTTCGGTCAATGACGATCAACACAACAACCTTTTGACGGACATCTATCTCGCAACGAAAGAGAGATAAAGATAGAGAAAAAAAAAGAAAGAGAGAGAGAGAGAGGACTATAAAAAAAAAAAANAAAATGTTTCCTGAATATATGTATACGAAGGTAAATTAAATTTTCTAAAAAAAAAGAAAAGAAATTTATGTTCTGCAATTTTAATGAAACAAACAAAATAAAAACAGGAATTATAATTAACATATACGTAAAAAATATGAAACGTAGATCATCGAAATTATTATCCTGATTATTTAAAAAAAAAAAACCCCCAAAAAAAAGAATAATAAAAAGAATAATTATATTTATCATTAAATAAGGACGAACCATATAAAGGATATCGAGAACGTTTAAAACAGGTTTCCTTATCGTAATCGCGATAACCTTTGAAGGTACTCCTTAGAAAGGGAAGCCCTTTCCAAACGTACTTACTTGCAAACATATCGCTAATTGCGTTGACTTGTGCGCAAGTAAGAAAGAAAGGGGGTGAGAGGGAGAGAGAGAGAGAGAGAGAGAGAGAAAGAGAGAGAGAGAGAGGACTATAAAAAAAAAAAAAGGAATGAAAAGGCGTCGTCATTAAACGCGAAACCCAACAGCGTAGCCTTTAATAGAAATCGAGCCTCGTTCACGATTGGCTTCTGCAAAAACAGAACCAGTTAATTATCGAGACTTCCTTCGTGTATGTGTATGTGTGTGTGTGTTTGCGTGTATTTGTGTTTGTGCGTGAGTTTAGAGTCTCCCTAGATTCAGAACGTTAACGTGTACGGTTCGATCGGCTGAAAAAATAACGAGGACACGCGTTAACACGTGTGAGTAAAAGAAGACCGTCTCTGTCTCTCTCTCTCTCTTTCTCTCTTTCCATCTATCTGTTTTTCTATCGCTTTCTATCTCTCATTCTATTGCTTACATCGATCGATAAATGTAATCTCGATTCTTTCTTCGTACCGTTACGATGAACTCGAAAAATATATTTCCCGTATTTCGTTGATTTATTATATATTCTATCATAATATGTTTTTTTCTTGTTTTGTGTTTTGTCAAATGATTCGTATTCTTTTTTTTTTCAACCAAAGTTTGAATTAAAATTACACGGTGAAAAAAAAAAAATCTTATAATTGTACGTATAGATATGTATTATACGTTTGATCGATTCTCGCAATTAAATGTAAATAGGGATTAATATTTTATCGCGATATAAGTAGAAGAATTTATTTATTAATCGAGTCTCGTTAATAAATACATAAAAAAAAAAAAAAAACGCGTTAAATTTAAATATATTAAAATGTTTCCTGAATATATGTATACGAAGGTAAATTAAATTTTCTAAAAAAAAAGAAAAGAAATTTATGTTCTGCAATTTTAATGAAACAAA
>NW_014569640.1:74799-99537 GCF_001313835.1 Polistes canadensis
GAGAGAGAGAGAGAGAGAGAGAAAGAAACAGAGAGAAGAGTGAAAGCTTACGACACGTATAACGATGCTCAAAAGAAACATTAATGCGACTCATGCGCGCCGTAATTAAGCGACAAATATGCGCGGACGTTCATTAGCCACGTTATTGATTATTAATGATACGATTACACGATCATAAATCTTGGTAACCGTGATATCGAAAATTGTACGAAATTTGCGAAGATATAAAAATATAAAATAAAGGAGAAAAAAAAGAAAAGTAAATTGCAAAATTAAATCCCCGCGGTGTTGCAAGCGCGATTATATTTAACAAAAAAAAAAAGAAGAAAAAATAAAAATAAAAATAAAATCCAAATATATATTATCATCTCTCTTGATTATCGTCATTATCTGAGATGACTTATTTTATTCGTCGTTTATCTTGCCTCTCTGTCCCTTTTTTTTTATTTCTTTTGTTTTTTTTTTTTTTTAAATATCGAAGACAAAATATTATTGCATGATAAGATGGCGCTTACATCCATGCGTCGTCTCGAAAGTAGACGTTGTAATGTTGAAAGTTTACGGGCCGATTTTCTCGCGATGACTTTTTCAAGGAAACTTTACGATTGTGTTCGTTCCTTCGATGCATGCGACGGTGCATTCTCCTCTGTTCAACTCTCTTTCTCTTTTTTTGTTTTTTTTTTTTTTTTCTATTTCTATTTCTCTCCGCGAAGAAAGCAAGTTGTCGCGTAAGTTAAATTATTTGAATACTTAATGACTATGGCAAACTGTTTCTCTTAACATCTTATCTTTGTGTTAATAAATTAATTTAAAAAACATGAAATTATCGTCATTAATTTGCATAAAAGTACGTAAAAATATTTTATAATAATAAATAATATCTAAATTATATATATAAATAAATGCAATAATTTAGATATTATTAAAATTTAAATGTCAAAATATTTCTATTAACAAATTTGATCTAATTTAATTTAAATAATAAATGCACATTTTTGTTGAAAAATAAATTTCAACGAGATCGTATACATTATTTCTATTATCTTCTAACTCCGATTATTATCCACATTTCTGGCAATGAAGAAAGTATCCTACGATCGTAAGCGTTGAAAATCGTATTGAAATGACTCAAATGCGTAGGTGAAAGACAGCAACGGCAAAAGAGAAATGTAGGTTTATGGGGGAGGGTAAAGAGGGAGTAAAGGGGTGGGTGCTAAGGGGAAAGAAGGGGAGGTAATGTTCGAAAAGGCGGAAGGAGTAAAAAGAAATCAAACACTTCTGGTTATCTTCCCCGTGTGTGTAATGGGGCTGGCAGCCTGACTGAACTGAAATGAAAGAGAGAGAAAGAAAGAAAGAAAGAAGGAAAGAGAGAGAGAGAGAGAGAGAGAGAGAGAAGAGAAGAAAATAACAGTTACTCTTCCTTGCGGAATAAACTTCTTTTTCCACGCCTCATCCTCTTCGTATTTACTATCCTCTATTATCGATCGTAATTCACCAGAAGCTTTTCTAAAGTAGTACAAACATTTCCACCTTTTAACTTTAAAATTGTTCGACCGATCGTTTATACGAGTATACGTGAACTTCCACGCGTGTGTATATGTAGCATGAATAACGTAAAACTATTTTCTACGGATTTTATTTATCCGTCAGAAACAATTTGAATTTGTATTCTATTTTATCTATATATATATATATATATATATATATATATATATAGTGAGTGGGTAAGAGAGTGTAAAATTCGTAATTTTAATATAAACAGGATACAGTTAATCAATTTTACGTTGCTATATTTGGTTTACCGAGGTACTATTTTTTTTTTAAATATGATTGTGATATATTCTATGAAAATTTACGTTCTAATTTTAATGGAACTGATTTTCTATGTATAAGCACGTATCGCGCGTATTTTTATTATTATAATTTATATATAATTTATAAAAATACTTTTTCTTTTTTTCAAGGATACTTATAAATCTGAATTTTATTATACACAGTCGACGATTGGAAATAATTTATTTTTTGTTAATCGTTAACATTGAGAATATTAAATGAAGTTTATAAATATCTCGTTGAATTTATCTTCGATTATTCTTATTAATTATTAACTGACAATTATTAAATTTATAATTTTAAGTTATAATGAAAATCATATAAACGTAATATACACGTATTCGCGAACATATGTCTCTTATACGATATGATGTCAACAAGTTTACCTATAATTTCCTGAAAAAAAAAAAAAAATAACAAATAGTTTATAAATAGATGAAGCAAATGAAAAAGAAATAGAAAAAAAAAAGAAACAGAAAACAAATATTTTCATATCAACAAAGAGAGAGAGATCAGAAATTTTAAATATAACATTATATAAATTTACATATACGCGTCTCTTAACTATCATCTATCATCTAATAATCCTAACGAGTACGAAAATGTCGAATTTTTACACATGCCTATAACATTAAAATATACACACATACATGTAATCATAAATATAATATATATAAACAATTTTCTATGAGAATTCAAATCCATCCACTTCGATTATCTCTCTAATCGTTTTAAAACTATGTTTACAAAAACCCATAAAAAGAAGATATCCTACTGATAAGAGAGAAGAAAAGGGTGAAAAAAGGAAGAAGAGAAAGAGAGAAAGGGATGGAAGAGAATGAAGAGCGTTTAACTTGCGAGATAGGAATAAAAATATTTGAGGAGAGAAACTGGGCTCGGTTACGGGGACCTCTCTCCCTCTCTTTTTCTCTTTGAATGGGCCAACAATGCGGGGAAACGGGAGAGAAAGAAAGAAAAAGTGAAAGAAAAAGAAAAAAAGGGAGAGACAGAGAGAGAGAGAGAGAGAGAGAAACGAATAGTAGTAACCAAAGACGGGGTAAATCATTCGGAGTTTCGTCCCGTGTCTCGTCGCGTCTTGTAGAATAATCTCATGAGAATAAGAAAGAAAGAGAAAGATAGATAGATATAAAAAAAAAAAAAAAAGTAGATAGAATGTATGAGAGTAAGAGAAAGAGAGAGAGATACAAATAGATGCATGAGAGAAGAGAAAATAGAGATAGAGGAAGAGAGAGAGAGANCCTAGTATTATATGGGTCATCCTTTTGTCTTATCTCGACACGATCTGGAGGTGGTGGTCTCTAACATGCTTACCAATAGAAAGAGAAAGAGAGAGAGATACAAATAGATGCATGAGAGAAGAGAAAATAGAGATAGAGGAAGAGAGAGAGAGAGAGAGAGAGAGAGAGAGACATATAAGAAAATATAAATAAATATAAATAAATATATATGAAAGAGAGAGAAAGAGAGATATACATATATATTTTTTATTATATATAGAGAAAAAGAGAGATATGTATGTGCATGACAAAATAGATAGTGTATGAGAGTAAGAGAGAGACATATATGAATAAATGTATATGTAAGAAAGAAAGAGTAAAATAAATAAAAAAAAAAATAATAAGAAATATGAGAAAGAGATAAAAATCTATAAATAAAAAGGTGTGTGGAATAGAATGAGAAAGAAAGAGAATTTTATAAACAGGTAGATAGAATGTATGAGTTAGTGAGTGAGTGAGTGAGTGAATGAATGAGTGAGAGAAAGAGAAAGAGAGAAAGAGATAGGTTTGTACGGTAGCAGCAAAATCAGAAGCAGCAGTTCACGAAATGGCTTCCAGCATTTTGCCGCGCTTTTAAAAAGAAACGCGCGGTGTTTCTCCTCCTCACAATGACGATCATCGAGAAAATATCGAGTTTCCGTAACATTATACTTTCCCTCCCGTTTAAATGCCTCACTAATACATGCACACGCATGCACACATCCACGTGTGCTGCTGCTGCTGCAACAACTAAACGGTTAACGCTGTTTTACTCGTCTTACACGAAAGAAAAGCAGCAAACCGATTGATTCACTTGCTTATTTTCGTTCTGCCGCTTTCTTTTATTTTCTTTTTCTTTATTTATTCTTTTTTTTTGCGCGTTATTTTTTCCTTTTCTAACGCATTTTCTCTCTCGTTATTTTCTTGTTTTTTTCTTTCTTTCCCCCCCCCCCATTCGATTCTCGCGAGTATTCGATGATAAAGTTCCGATGGTTCGTCCCATGGTTCCGTTCCATGGGGGAGGGATAAATCGAAATGAAAAAATTCGTGAATGATCGAAAAGTGGGCCCTATCGTTTTCGTGTGCGTGTGTGTGTTTTTTTTTCTTCTTCTAAGAAAAATGTAGGAGAAGAAAAAGAAGAAAAGGAGAAAGGATCTTTCTTTCGCTAGTTTCTCGGTGAAAACTTTGATTAGTTCTATTGTATCTTCTTTTCATGGTAAAAAGAAAAAAAAAAGAATTGGAAAATTACATATATATTTATAGTTAACATCCGTGAGAATTGTACGAAAATCGATTAGGAAAATCAAGATGATTGGATATATAAAAAATAATGCATCATTCATTTTTCATCTGTGAAAATAATCGAATCATTTATCTGATACACTCAAAAATTCATCGTACCTAAAGAAAAGAAAAAAAAAAAAAAGTACACTATAGAAATAATTGTTGTAATAGCTTTCGATACACAAAAGATACATCAATATGAATTATTTATCGTTCGAAAAAGAGATCGACAAAATTTCAACGATATAATAATAATTATACAATCAAACCGATTATATCAAATACACTTTTAACCTCTCGACGTGATTTGAAACAAAATAAAAATCAAAAAATCAAAAAAATAAAAGAGAGAAAAAATGAATATACAAAAACACCGTAGGAATAATTTTCCCACAGCTCTCGTCAAGAGTTATCCCTTTCTCTCTACTCTCTCGAACAAACTTAGAAGAAGAAGAAGAAGAAGAAGAAGAAGAAGCAGTACTAGAAGAAGGGTCGAGAGTTGGTTGTCTCCGTGGTCCGGTAGAAAAGGTTGAAAAAGGGAAGAGAGATAAGCAAAAAATAATTTTAAAAAAGAAGGAGAAAGACAGAGTAAGAGTAAAAGAGTGAAAGAAAGAAAAAAAGAGAGAGAGAGAGAGAAGGAAGGAGAAAAGAAAAGGGAAATAAAAAAAGAAAAAGAAGAAAGAAACGAAAGAGAAGAGCGGAGAAAACAAAACGGAATTGCGGGCTAGCTGCGGTGGATGATTTAGGGGGCGAGGGTCGCGGGTCGAGACCGGGCTCTGGAATGCTGGACCCTCTTCTTTCTTTCTTTCTTTCTCTCTCCTTCTTTCTATTTCTCTTTCTCTTTCTCTTCATATCTTATCCACTCTCTCTCTCTCTCTCTCTCTCTCTCTCTCTCTCTCTCTCTCTTTCTCTATCTTTTTTTCTCTCATAAGACGACGGTAGAAGCTCGCGACGCTATGGTGATTCTGTGTTATGGGATAAGGTGGAGGAGGATAAAATGATAAGAGACAAGGATAACAGATAAAACATTTACATAGGTCGTTAGTACAAGTGGACTCGCTTTTAATCCTATACAATACTAACTACTTTTAAATTCTATATTTGTTCCACCTTTTGACATCTACTAGAAAAATATATGATATAATAAATATTTTTACCAAAATGCACGAATTATTTGTCATTATCGTTTCGATCTTTCTATCATCTATGATTTATTTAAATCATACTTTTGTTTTTTGTTTTTTTGTTTTTGTTTTGTGATTATAAGAATTATATATGAGAATAATATTCATTTTATATGATATTACATATTCACATTCATGAAGTATATTAAAATGTTGAAACATTTTGTTCGTGTGCCCGTTAGTTTAGTGAAAATTAATACAACGAATAATGATTCATAAGCAAAATTCGGTTAGTTAAAGTTTTCGCGTTGATTGACGTAGGCCAAAAAATAAAAAAAAGGGATCAAAGTTCAAGTCAAAAGGGCCGAGAAAGGTTTTTCTCTATACTTTTGACATCGCGGTATATTCGTCCGCAAGTTCTCAGTTCTCTGAGCATTGTAATTTAATTTCGGTAAGTCGACACCGTTTGGTGAGCCCGAGGGTTGGTTGTACGGTTGATTGTAGTAATAATACGTCGTAGCGGTAGTCGTTGATGTAATTTCCTCTCGTGAGAAATTTCTATCCCTTTAACGAGTCGTCCTATCGTCATACATATATATCACTAACGGTTCTGAGAAAACTTTACTAATCGAAAAAAAAGAAACGAAGGAAAACAAAAAGAAAAAAGTTGAAAACACGATAACGGTAGAAACGTCAGTCAGCAAAGTGAAAAATCACTCGGTGCATACGATGATTCCTTATCGAAACGAGACAAAAAAAAAAAAGAAAAAGAGCCATTACCAGAGGGAAGGCACCATTTCATTTATTTTTCTCTCCTCGAAGGGCCATTCGCGTGATCGAACCAACAACCACCGAACGTACGAACAAACGGTTGTTCGCGTTCTCATCAACGGACGCGATAAAACCTAAAAGAAGAGAAAAGGAAAGAAAGAAAAAGAAAAAAAAGAGAAAAAAAAAAACAAAAAATACAGGAAAGAAACAAGAATATCCTGCGAAAAAGTCTCTCGATAAATAAAATTGCAGCGTGAAACGAGGCGAGCGCACGCTAACGGCGTATCAGCCATGTCGATGATGAAAAAAAAAAAAGTACAAAATGAAAACGTTGGCTTTTGCTTGGTCTCAAATGTTGTCTCTTTATGAATGAACAAGCTAATGAAAAGAACAAGAAATAAGGTAACAGTAACAACAACAACAACAACAACAACAACCAACTGCAACAACAGCAATAAAAACAAGAAAAAATTCATAAACTTTTTATAATTTTATTTTCGAAATTCATTTTCTCTTTCCTTTCTTCTAAAGATATTCTCTCTCTCTCTCTTTCGCTCTCTTTCTGTTTCTCTCTCACTAGCAACCCTTCATCATAATCGCACACCGGCGCCGAGTCCGCGTGTGCGAACGTAGAGGAGGAGGTGGAGGAGGAGGAGGGCGTGAATTATGTCTCGCGCGAGATGTCAAATTGCTCGCCATATCGTAAAATATACAACTCCGCGCGCTGTGGGAAACATTATGTTCTCCTCTCCCTCCCTCCCCCAACCCCAGTTCTCTCCCTCTTCCACCAGCTATTCCTCTCCCACTACTCCTATATTCCACTTCTCTCGATCTCTTTCTCTTTCTCTACCAATATGCTATATAAGTGTGTTTATATACATAACTGTGCATATGGTATATGTGTGTGTGTGTATGCACATGTGCGTGCATGTTGTTGCATCTCTTTCTATCTCTCTTCGTGAATATTTGTCCATACCACCTCGGTCCTTCTCCCACCGCGTCACGAACCAAACTGCTGACTACGAGAGGTCCCGCGAGTAGACTGTTATCCCCACTCCACGTAGCATTCGCGACCCCCCACCCTTCCGCGAATAACGCGCCTCTGGTTTACCGCGATCCACATTTTTGGCAAAAAACGTTTAATATACTCTATTTTTTAATCATACGATATTTTTATCTACAAGCAAGGGATCATTTTTTTTTGGTTTTATTTTCTTTAAATTTAAATTTACATTTTACTATTCTCGTTATTCTTATTTCAATACTATTCATAAACTTTCTATTATTATTATTATTCTCTAATCTTACTAATTGGAATTTGATTTATATCAAAATATTAACTCATACGAATACGATGAAATTTAATATAATAAAAAGGGTATCAAGAGAGTTAACCCATATTGAGCATTTTTGTTTTTCTATAGAAATTTATTTCAATATTTTATTTAATATTTGATGATGATGATGATGATGATGATGATGAATATAAACGATAAAATGTTTGACAAGTAAAACGGATTTCTAACGAATCACGCGAGTATTGTTTAACTTAAAGATATAAAGTCACCACTCACCGCGGGTTAAGATAACTCGTAGAATATCGTATAGATACCTGGCTTCAGGCGTAGATCCGACCGCGATCTTATTTAGCAATCTTCCCGCCACGCCCTGTGTCTAATCATTAGACGAACCTCAGCTTCGTTCATTAATAAACCAAAACCAGGCCCACACACGAGAAACTTATGTGAAATAAAAAGAAATGAAATAAGATAAAGAAAGATGGACAGAAAGAGAGTGAGAGAGAGAGGAAGAGAGAATGGGAGAGAGAGAGAGAGAAAGATAGTCATGTCAAAAGTCCGAAAGAGTCCCGAGGGATCGAACGAGGAAACAGAAGAGGGTGGAGAACGCAAACGCTCGTCGACCTTATGGTCTTCTTTCTTTCTGTTTCTATTTCTCTCTCTCTCTCTTTCTCTCTTTTTCCTTTTTGTAAATCGTTCGTAAGAAATTGTCGAATCATCGACCGTCAATAAATACCGATCGATCTTGCGCCAGCATCTATTAATGACTAAACGTCGACCTAACTAAATTAACCGTGACTAAAGTGCGTTTAACTCTGCTATTCTTTTGGTTACTCGAGAAACCATTGTTTCTGTATCGATAATTATGACGATCTTGATTCGTCAGATGATGTCAAAGATATTTATATATAAATCAACGCGAAACTTGTATGTAAGATATAACGATATTTGTATATACGATAATGATAAATTTGATGGAGAATAATAAAATTGTGTTTTTATGTTAAAAATTTAATATTTTTAAATCCACACATATAACATATCTCGATCATACTTTTATATAATATTTTATTTCTTTTTCTATTCGAATTATTGCATATTTTCTATCTTTCTCTCTCTCTCTCTCTCTTTCTCTCCCCTTCTTTCTTTCTGTAGTTATTTTTGTACACTTCCGGTCGTTTTAACAAAATTGTCCGTCGAGATATCTTTCCGACACTTAATCCCGAACGTATACGTAAATAATTTTTCTCCCTCGTCGCCTATTGTGAAAATTATTCGTGCAAATCCTTCAAAGACGGAAGTGAGGAAAGAAAAAAAAAATCCCATCTCTTGTAGATTTATCTTTTAGTTTTGTTTAGAGAATCAAGAGTTGGAAGAAAGAAGAATAAGAATGGTAAAGAATTGTAATCCCAAAATAAGAAACCTTTCACGAATAGGTGTGGAATGTCAAAGGGTGTATTAAACACAAAATACAATTGTAATCTTCGAAGAATCGAAAACTAACCGAAAACTAACCGAAAGAACCGTACTTAAATATTCATATAGGATACATACATACATACATACATATACATACATAAACGTGTAAATGCATACATAAATACAAACACACATAGAATGAAAGAAGATTTGTGGGAGTATTTGCAAGTGGGAAACACAATTAGTTCCAGTTTCTAAAACTTCCAATGCTAATCCGAATGCCGAAAGGAAAAAATTTCCCGTTTCGAAAGATTTTTCATTTGGGTCCTCTCTTCTATCGTGTCGCATTTAAAGTGAAAAATTTTGTCAGTAGACAGACAGACAGACAGAGAGAGAGAGAGAGAGAGAGATTCTTTAGTTGGTTCCGATCGAAGAGTATGGAAAAGCCCTTTTGGCAAGGGCCGCTCAACCGACCTCGGTCGAATAGAAAAAGAGAGTCTTTTGGGACCGACTGATGATGGACAATAGAAACCTTAACGAGCCGTATCCCTGTCTCTTTTCTTGTTTTTTTTTCTTTTTCTTCTTCTTCTTCTTCTTCTTTCCTTTCCTTTCCTTCTTTTTCTCTCTCTCTCTCTCTTTCCGTTCTTGTGCAATGCCGTTTAGCACCGGTGTACAAAGAGGACCCACAAAGCAAGATTTTACATTCTGTCGGCACGCACCAAACCCTCCTTCTTCCCTTCCTCCCTCCCTCCCTCCCTCCTCTTCTACGTTTCTCTCATTCTTCTTCCAAAAAGATAGAAAAAGAACGAGAAGGAAGTGTTCAAAGCAGAGTAAAAGATTCTCCCTCTCTCTCTCTCTCTCTCTCTCTCGTTTTCTAACCGCGCAAAAATCTCAACGTCTGCTTCAATGAAGAAAAAAAAAAAAAGACTGTACCCATAAGTATGTATACATGTGTATTTATAAGGGATGAAAAGTTCATGGTAGCCACTTTTCGCCCGAATGAACGACCTTTGAAATATTCAAGAGGGTCCTCCAGATTCTAAATACGAGCAAACACGCCTCTACTTCACGCGTACTTGGAAGTCTTTTCTTCCTTCCTTCCTTCCTTCTTAAAAAGAGTGAGTGAGTGAGAGAGAGAGAGAGAGAGAAAGGAAGGGAGAGAAGAAGGCCTATTTGGAAACTATTTTAATCGCTTTTAATCTCGTTGCCTCATCGATAAGTCCAACCCCTCTTTTCTTGTTCGAAAAATTCTTAATGACGATCGAATTAACATTCCATCCGAAAGATTTCGATTATTATTCGACATTGATTAGGTATTATTACGTGAAAGATTATTAGATTTATTGGAATATATTTAAAAGAATTATTTGACAATAATTCTATTGACAATAATAATCTTGTAATAGTAAATAATAAAGAGAACAAGAAAAATTCAATTACGAAATAAATAATTCTAATTTAATTTGAGAACGAAAAAATGAAGCAAGAATGTTATATTCAACACTATTTTAAATTATTCGATTATTAATGTAATGTACGTGGCTTGTTCTTGTTTGCATTAAAAATGATTTCTTATTTTTATTATTATTATTCTTTAATTATCTAATTAAAATGAAGCAAAGTAAGGTGAAAAGAAAAGAGATATGTATACTCCCAAAGTCATTTCAGTAGAAATAGGTTTAAATTTCAAGTTGTGACGAAGTGAGACTCGAGCTACCAAAGGTTGGAAAGATAACTCGAGTTGTCATTTCGAAAAAAGGGCTTTTCGGACGTACGATCTTTCTCTCTTTCTCTTTCTATTGGTAAGCATGTTAGAGACCACCACCTCCAGATCGTGTCGAGATAAGACAAAAGGATGACCCATATAATACTAGGGNAAAAAAAAAAAAAGACTGTACCCATAAGTATGTATACATGTGTATTTATAAGGGATGAAAAGTTCATGGTAGCCACTTTTCGCCCGAATGAACGACCTTTGAAATATTCAAGAGGGTCCTCCAGATTCTAAATACGAGCAAACACGCCTCTACTTCACGCGTACTTGGAAGTCTTTTCTTCCTTCCTTCCTTCCTTCTTAAAAAGAGTGAGTGAGTGAGAGAGAGAGAGAGAGAGAAAGGAAGGGAGAGAAGAAGGCCTATTTGGAAACTATTTTAATCGCTTTTAATCTCGTTGCCTCATCGATAAGTCCAACCCCTCTTTTCTTGTTCGAAAAATTCTTAATGACGATCGAATTAACATTCCATCCGAAAGATTTCGATTATTATTCGACATTGATTAGGTATTATTACGTGAAAGATTATTAGATTTATTGGAATATATTTAAAAGAATTATTTGACAATAATTCTATTGACAATAATAATCTTGTAATAGTAAATAATAAAGAGAACAAGAAAAATTCAATTACGAAATAAATAATTCTAATTTAATTTGAGAACGAAAAAATGAAGCAAGAATGTTATATTCAACACTATTTTAAATTATTCGATTATTAATGTAATGTACGTGGCTTGTTCTTGTTTGCATTAAAAATGATTTCTTATTTTTATTATTATTATTCTTTAATTATCTAATTAAAATGAAGCAAAGTAAGGTGAAAAGAAAAGAGATATGTATACTCCCAAAGTCATTTCAGTAGAAATAGGTTTAAATTTCAAGTTGTGACGAAGTGAGACTCGAGCTACCAAAGGTTGGAAAGATAACTCGAGTTGTCATTTCGAAAAAAGGGCTTTTCGGACGTACGATCTTTCTCTCTTTCTCTCTCTCTCTCTCTCTCTCTCTCCCTTTCTTTCTTTCTTTCTTTCTACTCCTTGTCCAAGAAGAAACGAAAGAACGGAGATATTCAATTACTGTAGATCGGTGCTAAGATATGCTTGGGGTTGTGACAACTATATACAGGCGGGGGTCACTGAACAACGAAAAGAAAAAAGAAAGTGCGGGGGGAAAAAAAAAAAGGACAAGAAAAATATAAAAATTTCACCTTCCACGAATAAAAATATATATATCATACGTTTTGCATGTGGCAAAGAATAATCCTTTCTATTCAGGGCCGTATCATAAAAGAAATTTATAAAAATTGTATCAAAAATACCAAAAAATTGTTAACAAAAACGATGATTTACTTTGGCATTTGAATAATTTAAATATCGTTTTGTTGATTTAATCGAAGATTTAATAAAATAAGAAAAAGTAACGTTTCATTGAATTTACGAATAGGATTCGTAATTATTTGGAAAAATGTATTGGATTAAAATTCACATCATGTTAGAAATAGAAGAAAGAATATATAAATTGGTAGACATCGAATAATGCGAATCGTGAAAAATATGTATCAAGGATGACGTGCGTGCCTGGTAATTCTAGAAGGAGCAAAGTCAAAAGTCTCCTCCTATCTTTCTTACGTCGGGAGTTTCAGAAAATCTTTGAGTTTGATCTCTTGCCACCAAAGAAAAAGAAACCACGACGACGACGACGACGACGACGACGACGAGTGGTGGGTGAAAGTAAGATAAAGAGCGAGAGCAGAAAAGGAAAAAAAAAAAAAAAGAAAAGAAATAGGAAAGATAAAAAGAGACAGAGAAAATTAGTTGGAAAGAGAGAAAGGGATCGGTCGGTAGGATGTTGCAGGAGCCAAGCAACACGTGTGTCCTGCTAGTCTTTCTTGGCGTTTACATAAACACGTATAAACGTCGTGTATAACCCGTACGAGAGTAAGAAAGAGATAGAATCATCTAAAGAAAATGAGAAAGAGAGAAAGAGATTTGAGAGGTGAGTTGTGTTGCGTATACGTGAGAAGCTCTCACAACGGTAGCATCCCGACTCAGATAACAAGCAGGGATATACGACTCTAAACTGCACCTACGTGCACGAGAACGGGCTACCGAATTTTCAAGAAATCAAGATTCCTACCCTGCGATTTTTTGGAACGCACCTCGTCACCTACCTAGCAAGCTCGCTGAAAAAAATCGTACAACCGGTGTGCTATGTCTATCTTTCTGTTCTGTTATGTTCTGTTCTGTGTCCGACGGTAACTCGATCTCTTAGAATTAATATTTTAAACATTTTTCGTTTTCTTTACCTTTCGATCAATTATTTGTTTCCTTGTAATATCGATTATTTTATTAATTTCTAATCGTAAGAATTTTTAATTATATTATTATAATATTTTTGCATTTCTGTGGATATATATCTCATTGGGAATTTATTAATGTATTTTAAATTAGCTCGTGTGTGATAATCTTATAGCAAAAAAAAAACAGAAGTATTTTTTATATATATATAAATTACATTAACATTTTGATCCTCGTAGCGTGTAATAATTCGATAAGTATTTTTAACAAACCTTTAAAATAAATCCCTTTACTTAAATCAACAATTAATTTAACCATTTAATCCTATATATATCACTTTAAATAACTATAATTTATTAATAAACTAAAATATATTAATTAGCTTCTCATATAAATATATTGAAAAATAACAATCTATATTATAATTTCATTATAATAAATATAAGAATAAGCTCGTTTAAAAAAAAACAATCATTTTTCCAAGATGAAAGACAACATAAACGCCATTTTCTATGAACATTGTAAAGATCGATCCATCCTCTCTAAGGGTATAACCGAAAGAGAAACAACCTCTCTCTCTCTCTCTCTCTCATTCCCTAGTATTATATGGGTCATCCTTTTGTCTTATCTCGACACGATCTGGAGGTGGTGGTCTCTAACATGCTTACCAATAGAAAGAGAAAGAGAGAGTTGTTTGGGCCTCCCTCTAGCTTCGAAACGACCATCGCATTGGCGTACGCTCAACCGAGATGAGAAAAGAACTGCACGCACACCTATTTTACATATATGTGTCTGTGTGTTATATGGATGAACAGGAGAGAGATAGAGAGAGAGATAGAGAGAGGGAGAGATGAAACGGACAAACACTCGAATTACCTTAGAAAAGAAACATCTGCCGATGGCGCTCTCCCTTTCATAGCCAACATGGCGGAATGATCGGCGCATCAACTGGTAGTTAGGCTTGCCCACGGATTTGCGGTTCTCTTTTCCTCCCCTCTTTCTCTCGTTCTCTTCTTCCCTATCTTTCATTTTCCTTTTATTTTTCTCTTTCACACCGTCTTTAGTTCAGATTTTCACTTCGGCTACTGAAAACGTTCGCAATTTTGTATCTATATAAGGAATAAACTCTTGAGAAAGATTAGTACCGGTTAGAAAAGCATACGATACTATAATGGTAAATATTGAGATTCTTTGACTATGTGTGTAAGTTTAAATGTATGAGTTAAAGATAAATCGTTCCAACCAAAAGTTGGGCCCTATTTATATTATATTCGAGTCTTCTCTCGGATAATACGGTGTTCTTGTTGATATTTCTGGCACGTGCTGTGCAAATATATTATTTTGTGGTTACTGTGTATACATTTGTAAGGGGGGAGGGGAAAAAAGGATTATTGGATAAGTCAAAGATTTTCTTTATTTTCATTTCGCGACGAGGTTTTACAAGAGAAATTAATTAACTCGAGTATTATATTCTTGTCGTAAAAGAGATAAATAAAATATTTATTTTTTCTTTTTTCAATCTTACTTTTCGTTAAACGATAATTTAAAGAAACATTTCATTTACAATAAAATACATATACATGAATTTGTTACATATCTTGATTAAATTTGACTTATTACAAAGTTTAGAAATACGATTGTAATAATAAATAAAAATCTAGATTTTATTGCGAGTAATGACAATCTCTGAATCGAAAATCTGTTCTTTTTTTTTTTTGGGATAAAAAAAAAAGAAAAAGGAAGAAGGAAAGATCGTAGAACGTTAAAACACGATTGAAGAAATAGAGAAAAAGAGAGAGAGAGAGACAAAAAATTGTATAAAAAGAAAGTAAGAATCGATGTAATCAATTTAGAGGAAAAGATCTGCGAGCCATCTGAAGTTATTATCTAAATCCTATATCTCGCGAGCTAATCCTTAGAAGGATCGATCCGGAACGATCTTGGAAACTTTTCGATCCTTATCGAAGTATCCGATCGGTTTGCCACGGAGTCGATCGTTTCGCACGTCTATTTATTCTTATATTCCACCAAATAATAATAATAATAATAATAATATTGGTAAGAAGAGAGAAAGATAAAATATTAGATAGATATAGAATAATATGAAATATATATCACTCGTTTTCAAGTTAATGTAGAACGTATAACAAGGAAATTATCCACTCGAGAACTCTGGTAGAATGGATTGGAAGAGATCATAGTTGAAGAAAAAAAAAAAAAAAGAAAAAGAAAGAAATAGTATGAGCGAAGAAATAGGTCGAAGGGCCTAGTACGCATAAGTAGAAATAAGGGTCGGTTTCTTTTTCGGGTGAGGTTGGCAACAATGTGTTCAGTAGTGGACCCAAGACTGCTATCCTATCCGAGACACACAATGCTGAAAAATCATCCATTATCCTTAGCGCGAGTCCAAGAAACCCATAGAAGAAAAGTAGAAGGAAATATGATAAAGTATGTGTGTATATATGTGTATCTGTGTGCGCGTTTGTCTGTGAGAAAGTGAGAATGAGTCTAGGATAGGATAAAAGTGGTTGCAACTTTCAGGCCCCGACAGGACAATGGTTTACGCCCATATATCATTCCGAGGTTTTTCCTGAAAACTGTACTTCAATGAGTTTCCTTTTTAAGGGGAAAAAAAGAAAGAAAGAAAAAGAGAGAGAGAGAGAGAGAGAGAGAGGGAGAGAGAGAAAGAAAGAGAAAGGAATATGTATATATACAAAAAAAAAAAAAAAAGAAAAAAATTTTAGTCTGTTCTGTTTTTCATCCTTGTTCTTCTCTTTCAACTCAACTTTGACTTTTTCTTATTTTTCATTCTTCTTTTAACAAGCTACCAGATTTATTTTAAAACTTTCAAGAAAACGTTAAGAGTCCTAAATCTTTCGGCAGTTGATCTTCATAAATCTCGAAATAATCGTTAACGTTTGGAAATCAATATAATATGAAAAAAAAAACGAAAAAAGAAAAAGGAACAACAAAAAACAGAAAAGAAAAGAAAAGAAAAGTTAACTTTTTAAAGATTACTATTTTTTCGTAATATTAATTTTTGTATCATTCTCGTCCCCTAAAGAAAATTCCACGAAATATCAAACCGACTCGATCAAAGTCACGCGTGATCTCGATGGGACTTGTAGAAATTACGAAGAATAAGAAAAAAAAAATTATCTACCCCTCGGATTGGCTTATTTTATTATCTCTAACAGCTGACTTAGACGGTCATATACACACTCGCGATTAGGATCAACAGTTTTTTCTAATCCAGTCATTTGTACCTTATATTATTCCATTTGGAAACTAGACGGATTTCAAACGCGGATTGGGATCTTCCTAACATGCAACGCACACACGCATAAAAATATATACATACACGTATACGAGGAGTATGCACATCGCGATAGATAGAATTGGAAAAGATGAACGAAAGAGAAACGCACACATCGATGTATACTCGTAAATACACGCTTGCACGCACATACAAAGAAGAAACTCGCACAAAACTTCTACATTAACTTAAAATACTTTCGAACGGGATTTTATTCTTGGTGAACTTGTATCTCTCTCTCTTTCTATTTCTCTCTCTCTCTCTCTCTCTCTCTCTCTCTCTCTTGCTCTCTCATTCTATCTGTTCGATCCCAGCCGTAGCCAAAACGATTATAATAACTATTTTATCCGGCGCGGATCTGGGCCATTGTGCCTCCCCATTCTGAAAGTCATAACACGGTGCCTACACTGCCCTTCGGGATCCTCCACTCTTCTCGAGGGTCCCCTTGGATACGCATACCATTACGACGTCTCTCTCTCTGTCTGTCTGTATATATGTGTATGCGTGTTTCCTAGCAAAGCACCTTCGTTTCACCATACACCACTACCATGAATTTCGAGTTTCGAAGAACTCGCTTTAAACTATACTTCTGTTAAGATACTCGCATGTACGTTTTTCTATCTATGTTTATATGTGTATATATATATATATGTATGTATGTGTATGGATATATAAATGTGGATAGTAGTTACGCGTGCACGCGAGTATGCCAAAGGCAATATTTCATGGCATATTGTTGCCATCTGCACACGCACAGATCCATAGAATGGTCCATATGAATGTTAGGGATAAAGAGAGAGAGAAAGAGTAAAAGTGTATGTGCGTGCGTGTGTGTGTGTGTGAGAGTGAAAAAGATAGACGAAGTCGCACGTTTTATTTATCTGCTATTTATTTGCCAACGCTAGAGCTACCATCCCCCCTCCCCCCCTAAGTCCCTGTTGGGGACAGATTTTCAAAGTTATTAATCGTTCAGTTTTGGTTGTGGAAGAAGTGCAAGGAATAGAATGAAAAGGATTTCAAGACTATCCTTTCATACGATTCAACTTTTTTTTTATAATCCCCATTGATAGGATGATGGTTGTTGTTGGCACTATCGATAGGTATGAAGAAATCATAATCAATCTAACGATTTAACGTTTACATACACGAATACGTATTCTAAATTCAATTGATCATCAAATAAATGACGTAAGAATTCGTGGTAAAAAAAAAAAAAAAATACAGAACAAAATGTGGTAAGAAAATTTACATTGAAATTCGCAGGACCGGTGGTGTTATCAATTTTCATAAGCGTGTGGTAACGTTTGATGCGTGGAGGTGGAAAAAGTGGTGGGGAAAAAAAAAAACAAAAAATAGAAAATACAAAAAAAAGAAGAAATGAAAAACGATTCGACCGATTGAGACTTTAAGTAACAACGTTGAAAACGAGGGAACAGAAACGTGGCTATTTCGACGTTCAAGATAAGCGTCGACACCGTGCATAAAATGCTATCTATCTCTCTCTCACTCTCACTCTTACTCTCTTTCTTTCTCTTTCTCTTATTCTCTTTCTTTTTATTTCTTTTCCCTCAGTTCATAAATATTTAAAGCACCTTTCTGTATATGACGTTCAACGTTCTTGGCAGGAGCAATATGCACACTCGCATATTATGTGTGTTTGTATATATATATATATATGTGTATGTGTGTGTGTATTATACCAGCCACGTCCGACCGAACGATTTGAATATAATCTTTGTCGTAGCAGATACGTCAATCGAAACTTTCTTATCTTATCGTACTTTTCACACGTGAGATGAATAACGACATCCACGTTGCACGCTGATTATGACAGAAATGTTAATAGCTATCTATTAAACATTATTTATACAGTGTTCTCTAAGCGAATAAATCAAATTTAATCGATAAATCTTTACACGCGATATAATAATTCCCATAGAAAATTTTCCGTTATGAGGATTTATTATTCGACATAATTAAATTTTGATAAATATAAAAATTATAAATGTCTACTATAATACATTTATAGATTATGGTCCAAAAAGAGAATTTTTTTAGACAATTTTATAATAAAATAAAAATGACTATAGATTTGTAATTGTCAATATCACGTTTGAACTAACTTTACATTCCCACCGTTAGCATATTTTTTTATTGTTTTTTTTTTTTTCTTTTTTAACGTAATCATAAATAACTTATTTATCAATATATATTTGCACGTAATTAAAAAAAAAAACTTTTTTATTAAATTATATTAATACTCGTTGGCGAATAAAAGTCGAGCTTTTTAAAAGTTCGAGAATTTCCAAGGTAAAAAGGAAAGAAAAAAAAACAAAGAAAGGATAAAGAGATTTTCCTCGCCTTCCATCCCTTATATATATTTTTTTCTTGTTCATCCTATTCTTTTATATATATATATATATTTTTTTTTTTATTCCTTCTCTACCTTATCAACCCTCGTGCGCGCACGTTGAAACGCAAAAAAAAAAAAAAACACGGTTGAAACGAGGAAAAAGGAGGAAGAAGTTGGCCGCCATTTTCACCATAAAAAATCCGCCAAGTTCGCGTTTCCGGCTCGGTCTCTTCTCAAGCCAGAGAGTGCCAGGAGAGGAAAAGCCTCCTCTCTTTTTCCGGAAAAGGAGGGTGGGTGGCTCCCTTTGGCTAAAGGAAAAAAGGGAAGGGGGTGCGAACCGACGGTAAAATATATTCCAGTCAACTTCCGCTGGAAATAAATAAGAGTCACGCCACACGCTCTTACTACACACACACAAACGTACACGTTTACGCGTTCATGCACCCACCATGCACATTTATACATTTACATATATATACGTATACTTCACGTACACTTCACCGACTATGGCAATCATTCGTGTGTGTGAGAGAGAGAGAGAGAGACCTTATCTTTCAATATTTTTTTATCCTTTTCTTTCTTCTTAAGTTTGACCCAACGAAAAGAACCCTTCGACCAACCCGAGATACACGGAAATCGGTACAAACTTTTTTATACCAAAGACTTCTTAATCTCCTTTTAATTACACCTCTCCCCTTCTGTCAACCATTACCCTCCACCCTCCTCCCCCTCAACACATAGATTCTACTTAATAACACTTTTTTCCCCTTCCTCTTCTTCTCGTGGAACTTTTTGTCTATATTCTAACTTGCCAATTGTTTCTTTTTCGACGATCGTTTATTTTCCAATTTCTAATTAAACTCGATGACTATTAATTATATTTAAGTGATTAGTTTAATTAGAGAAAGAACGAATGACGTGGAAAAAGCGAAGAATAATATAATATTTAATATTGTTATTCTGTTAATTTTCATGACAATTTAAATAAAACTTATGATGCACGCGTTTTTTTACGAATAATTATATTCGTTTTGATGCGACAACATTAAACTTTTTTTTGTTGTATAATTTTATATTTGTAATTTTTGTATAATCGATCGATAGTTAAATTACGTTAAGACGTCTCGAAATGTTTGAATTAAATAATTGTTCGTGTTTGATGATATTTTTTGCGAATGTTTCGAGAAATGATACTAATTTTATATCTATTTTCTTCTTTACAGGCGAGAAACCGTTCAAATGCGAATATACCGGATGCGAAAGGAGATTCGCTAACAGCAGTGATCGCAAGAAACACAGTCACGTTCATACTTCGGATAAACCTTACAATTGTCGAGTAACAGGATGCGACAAATCTTACACGCATCCAAGTTCGTTGCGCAAACATATGAAGGTAAGTTAAAATTCATATTATAATAAAAATTATTGAATTTAATTTTTAAAAATAATTTCGCTTATATTTTTTTTTAATTTTTGCGCATACCAAACGAACGTCGCTTATTAAAGCGACATTCTACTCTATCAAATTTATTTCAAATAATTTTGATTCGAAGAGAAAAATATTCGACAAGTTGAATTTATTAACACTCTGATGGTATCAATGTAGAACAAATCTTTTGTATTCCATGAATTCTAAACGTTGACTAAATCTTCTTTCATTTTACGTCTTAAAAAAAAGAAAAGAAAAAGAAAAAAAGAAATTAATTTTCGGACAACCTAAAATACACTGTAGAGGTAGTAACACAAGTTAGATATACACGAAAATTCGACGTGAGATTCATGCACGAGAGATTCGCGGGTATGTGAAGTATAACAAACAAACAAAAAATATATAGATAGATAGATAGATAGACGGATAGATAAAAAAGATAAAAAAGAGAGAGAGAGAGAGATAGAAAGACGACTCCCAAGATACGCTTAAACCTATTTTACTGTATACGCGCGTACGTGCGTGCGTGCGTGTGTGTTTGTTTGTCTGTTGGAAGAAATTTCACACACTTTCAAGTTCTCTTAACTTTCCTCGATCTGACCGAGGAGATTCGCGGAAGGCAGTCGACGAGATTTGCTCACTGAATTATGAAAGAAGGACGAGGGTGACGGATCCTCCCGGTTCTCGCCCGTTTTCGGCTTGATCCCTCAAACATCATCCCGCATCCCGCAACACACACACATCTCTTTCTCTTTTTCATCATCATCCTCCTTCCTTTCTTATCCTTTCCTTTCCTTCTTCTTCTTCTTGACCTTCCAAAGATATTCTCTTCTTCTCTCTATCTTGGATATCGAAACCCCGAAGGTCGTTTTTTCGACACCAAATTCCATTCCACCTTCTTTCTCGTTTTACGATTTATTTTTATCATTTAATTCTCTTCGCGATTGTTAAATTATAAAAATATATATTATTTTGATAATACACACATATTTTCAATCGACGAAACGTTATGCGTAAATGTTAATCGTTAACAAAAATTGCAATTCTTCTTCTTCTTCTTTCAATAAAATAATTAATATAATAATGAATGAACAAATTAAAGAAAAAAAATAGATAAATAACTCGAAAAATATATATTTGTAAGAAAAAAAAAAAAAGAACAGATTAAAAATAAAATTCTCGTTATTTGTGTTACAGGTGCATGGGATGACGATGGGGGAAGGTAAGACGGGTGGGGAGTACGAAAGTGAAGGTGAAGAGAGCAGCAGCAGCGGGGGTAGTTTGTCTGTGACCGGTAATACAGAATCACCCCAACCAGCATCGGTTGTCCCGACAACGACGACGTCTAACAACCCGCCTTCGAGTCACCCTGTAACTCGTGGAACCGAGTTGACGGAGTGGTACGTTTGCCAACCGCCAACCGTGGCTCCTCAACATAGTCCATTACCAGGTCCTCCGCCTCCTCATCATCTCGGCCATCATCACTTCAATCCTCTGATGCATCATCAAGCGACCGCCTACTAAAAACAACAACCAACGTCCAAAACAGCAAATCTATCTATTTCTACTTTAACTTCTAATTCTAACACTTACGACAACTATTTCCTATAACTTTTCAAATGCATCACTAAAAACAAATCAATAATCAATATCCAAACAGCAACAGTATCCTTTTTACTCCTACTATTACTATTATCATTTTTCTGATGTATCGTCTATTACTAACAAAAAAAAAAAACTTAAAAATCTTATTTCTACTTTTCCGCTTTTACTTCTGCTTCTATTTCTATACCAGTCCCCACTGTCATATCTGTTATTAATTATTCTTATACGTTAAATCTAAATCGATTGGTTTGTTACGATTTTCCTAAAAAGGAAATTCTTTTTCTGATCAATTTTGCTAGACCATTTTTTACATTTTTCTTCTAATGGGATAAATGATTTTTCTAAATATACCTAGTTTTAGGATATTTTATTCCAGTCTGTTAACTCTTATTACTATTATTATTACTACTATTACTAACTATAACTACTATTACTCGTTAACAAGAAATATCGCTGATCTTTCTCCGATACAGCGATATTTCGAATGCAACGTCGAACACGTTAAAACCATCCAGCAAGAAAAATGAATGTCAGTCTGTCTCATTGGATTCTTCGTATCTTTCCACTCAACGCGCCTCTTTGACGATGATCTTAGATGTTGGTTGATATGCTACTCGTTGTTCTTACTTTTATATTTTAGCTTTATATTCTACGATAGAAAATATTTTCATCATATTTTTTTATCGCAGATTCGAATTAATATAACAAAGTATAGATTTCTACAACGACATTTTATTATTTTTCATTCTTCTATCTATCGAATGCAAATGAAACAACGTGTGGAAAGATAGAACAATCTGAAAACAAAAACAAATTCTAATCTTTCAATCTTTCGTTAAATTTTTCTTTATTACATATATTTTATTTTATATTTTATTTTTTTTGTATAAACGTAAGCATTGCAATTGTCTTACAACAACAACAACAACAACAAAAACGAAATATTTTGCCATGCTAAGTGTCGTTGCTTAAATAATTTTACGAACGAAACGAAATTTCAATCATTTTTAATAAACTTGCCTATTCCCATTGTGTATTCCATTTTTTTTTTTGTTTAATACCTCCTTTTTATTATAACGACAAATTTATTTCGGAAATTAATTGTTTTTTTAAATCATAACTACAAAATATTAGATGGAATAATCTTATTAAACGAAATTGCAACGAAATTAAGATTATTAAATTCGAGGAAATGTGTTTTAAGTTTATTTATTATTTTTTTTTCTTTCTAATTTTGATAAGAGAAATTTTCAAAATCGTTGTTGCGTGTACTCGATTCTGAAATCCAATAAAGTAAAAGAAATATTTTCTTCTTTACTTTTTGATAAAAAAACAAATGTTCGAACGATTGTGTATGCGAATGAGAACAAAAACACACGTGAACACTAAATAACACATAAACAAATTTTTACGTCTCAAAAGAATGAAAGATAGAATTAAGGTATGGAACAGTCTTTATGTGATAAAGAATTTTGTAAAGGATGGAGAAAAAAAAGTGAGAGCATGAATACCAAAAAGAATACAAAACTAAACAAAAAACGCATAAATAAATAAATAAACGTTTACAAACGGGACAAAAATAATCACAGCGGTGATGTTCAAATTGTGAGTCTATCTAAACAAAAAAAAATTAAAAAAAAAAGAGAAAAAAAAGAAATAATAAAAAAAAAATTAAAAATACAAAGGGGAAGAAAGATCCTTCAAAAATGAAGAAAATCTTTTGAAAAATCAAAAAAAAAGTTAAAAAAATTTTAAAAAATTAGCATAGATTTACAAGTAAAAACAAAACAGATGTACAATTTCAGTCACTTTTGTGCCTAAAAGATAATTGAAAAGATTTGACTAACAAAGAAAAAGACGAAGTTGTTTTAAAGAGTACAAAGGCCACTTTTACTAACTCTCGGAAAAATAGCATATTTTTTTGTGAATTTTTTAAATAAAAATCTGATAAGTGCAACGCGAAATTTGTTCCCAGGTTATTTATTGTTAACACTTTCAAAGTTGTGACAAAGTCACAAAACTTCAACGAAAGTAACAAATATTCAAAAATAAACAATTTTTTCCGAGCAGTGAAATGACCTTATCTCTTAATAAATTAAAAATTAAAACACGTCACCCCTCCCCCCCCCCCTCCTGACCCATTCTTTACGTCAATCGAATTTGATATAAATAAATATGGGTTTTTGAAATTAGGAAAATAAATAAACAGTATGGGGATTATCGATCAAAAATCTCATTGATCTCTCAAAACACGCCCATTTATTTTCATTCCTTTCTAAAGAAAATAAAATGGGGAGAAGCGTAAAAACCAAGTAATATTTTCGTGCAAACGAAATCGGATGCATAAATAATTACAAACAAATTATCGTATATTGCGTGTGCGTCGATAAAATGACGAATGATATTGAAAAAAATATATAATAAGAAAATATTAATCTTATGATTAATTTATAACAACATAAGTCATTTTAATATAAAAATTATTTGATAAGATCGATCGATCGATCGATCGAATGAAATTTTAACGATAACGTTTATTAACGGACGCACACGCAGGTACATATTCACGCGTAAATATGTCTATATATAAAAATATAAATATATATGTATAAATATGTAGTATAAAATGGAAGTATTGTAAATAATTAGTTAAAATTGTATAAGGGTTACACGTAATAGATAGAAAGAAAGATTTAAACGTTTACAATTAAATAGTATAAAAGTAAATAAAAAGAGAAGGAAGAGAGGAAAAAAAATAATATATGCGAATGAATCGCGTATATGTGTTCAATCAATACACAATTATATTATACTACGGATTTATATTATGTGTGATATTATGTACATACGAACGAATACGGCAAAAACCATTAGCAATGAGGTATATCATAATCTATTATATATGAAACATTAGAGAGAAGCGATATAATAATAATTATTAATTATAAAATATTAATTTTT